>NC_089176.1:1806532-1985989 GCF_947507565.1 Oscarella lobularis
ATCCATGTAAATATACTGACGTCAATTTGAAAAAGTGTTGCAGTTGCGTGGATTTCAGCTTGGGTTGCCCAAGCTCCTTCTTGTCGTAGCTTTGAAATGTGAGCTTCATATTCCGTGTTGCAGCAGAACATTTCAAAGACAGACTGGTATTCTGCCATGAAATTAACAATCTGTAACCGAAGTGCCAAGTGGTGATCTTCGGTTCCAAATGCTGCTTTCGACACTGTTCGAAAGTAGCAGTTTCCGTCTCCTACTATCGATTCTCGCTTGCGCCCCATTTGAAGCAGAAACGGATTCGGAGACGGTGGAGTAGTGGTCCGGCGTTTCTTTGCAGCCGGTGGTAACGGCACACTTGTGCGGGCACGACTCGCACGTTTGCTTTTAGGTTTGGGAACAGGGGCTTTTTTAGCCGCTGTCTTAGTCACTTTGACCGCACCAGTATCAATTTTGTCCGTGTCTTTGTCATTGTCTGCGATCATTTTTTTGCTGTATGTGTGATCGCTATGCTCTTCTTTGTCAATTACTGATTCTTCATTTTCCAGATGTTTAAAAAACTCTTTAATATCATCTGGAACAGTATCGTTGCTATTTCCGGCCAACGATTGAAACGTTTTTTCAGTGCGCCTAGCTAGACCATCTAGGCGCTTGTCTTCGTTCAATCGCTGTTTATAGCTTTTTGATTTGCTCAAATTAGAAATTCGAGCGTAATCAAAGCCTTGAATTAGGCAATGATTAATATGAAGCACTCTGGAAAATCCCACGTAGGTTATTCCAGGTGCAAATTCGCGCTTGCCTATGTCAATAACCGCACGATCTAGTGTGAGACCTTGCGATTTGTGCACGGTGACAGCCCATGCCAATTGAATTGGTAGCTGTCGCCGCTTGCATGAACTCTTTCTATTGCCCGTTGAACTGGGCTATGTGCGCTCGATTGGGCATATGGGAACGCAGCGTTCTCCGCCCCATGTCGGGCCGTCGTATTTGTCCATTTGAACAACGACAGCTGTTGGAAGTGCTGGCGGTTTTGCACCGGGTTGGTACAAAATTGCCACTACGTATCCCATCGATCCGTTGACCAAGCCCATCTCGGTCCAGAGATTCGATGTGAGCATAACACGCGCGCCTTCGCAAAGACGAACTCGTGCGTAAAGTCCGCCAGCGTCTTCTTCATTGGCATTTTTCGCCTCGGTGCAGTTGTGATCGGCGTTAATCACAGCCACCGGTTTGTTTGAATTCTTCAAGCAATTGAAGTTGAACTCAGCTACATTCTCTCTGCACGCAAATAGCCAAACTGCATCGCGGAAAGACGTCTTTACGTCTCCCAGCTGATCGTGCCGTGCAAAGTTACGTGACATATACAGATCGTTCCAGTCCTCGTACGACGGGCAACCGTCGCGAAGCCTTTGCAAGGCGTCGCGAAACTTTATCTGTAGCTCGTCGTTACCGGACTGGCGAATGATTTTCGTCAGCTGTACGACAACGTCAAACGTCATATACAGCTGACGGCCTTGATTAGTCGCGGATCCTTCGGTTGCCGCGCTTCGGTACAAAGGAGAGTCACCAACAGGTGGCAACTGTCCCATGTCTCCGAAAAATATTAGAGATATTCCACCGAACGACTCGCAAGCTCCCTGCGGCAGCGCTTGGCAGAGGCGCCGGTGGATAAGTGACAGCTGATGCCGTCCCACCATCGACATTTCGTCGATGATCAAATATCGTACGTCTTCGAACCTCTCTTGCAGGTCTCTAAGAGAAGGTCCTTGAACGTCAGAAAATGACGTCTTCTGCAAAGGAATGCGTAGAAGCGAGTGGAGCGTTTGTCCACCAATATTAAATGCTGCAACACCAGTAGGTGCTGCAAGTATGCATTCGCTTCCGAGCATTTCCTTTATGCAATTTATTAGATATGACTTTCCGGTTCCAGCGGAACCGCAAACAATCATTCGAAGCGGCTTGCATTCGAAGCCGCTTTTTGTCAACTCGTTGTGGCTGCGAACAATATCGTACGCTAATTTCTGATTGCCTTGAAGAAGGCTTGAATCGGCAGCCGCAACGAGATCCTTTTTAGATGAAGTGCTTTTTTTACGCGCTTCCGTCACAAATTTTGGAGCCTCTGACAACGGTGGAAACTGCGCAAGTTTTTCCGACCAGTTGTAGTGAGCGAGATCTCCTTGATTAAACTCGGAATCTCTTGTGTCGTCCTCGTCAAAGTCATCGGCTGAATTGGGAGGACGGCACAATTTCATCCAGTCATCTTGATCTCGGATCTTTTTCTGCCCAAGATCTTTCTCTTCGTCTTTCTGTGCCTTATTTGGATCTTCCTCTGTCTCTTCAAAAGGCATTTGAATATTGACTATTGATTCAATATCTTCCATCAGTTCAATTCTATTGACCAACTTCTTGCTGGCCGTTCGAATGAACTTTTTGAAAGCTTTTGTGGAAGGCAGAGGAATGGTTTCACCGTCTGTATCGGTAATCTCATTCTCTGCTTCCTCTTCTTCAATAGTCAAATGGTCCAGCTTACGAAAAGGTTTGAATTTCATCAACTGATAGTAACAGTACTTTTCGTACTGTTCCTTGTTTGACTTATTGCAAAGGATTCGCGGGGCTACACGAACGACTACAGACTTGTGTCTGCGCACTGTTTTACCCTTTGCGTTTATATAGTAGTCAGAGACGTAGTCCAGTAGACAAACGTCTTCAATTTCTACCGGACGTCTCATGTACTCTTCTATTACTGTTGGAAGCGTTGCAGTTCGCCCTGGCTTTGCAGCCGGATCGACTTCCCGCTTATTCTCTAAAAAGAGCGTTTTGAATTCGCGAGTAGACGTCACCAGCTTTTCGCCCATAATTAGATGGCAAGTTTCCTGTGCTGAATAGTCGCGCTCGCCAACGGTTTTCATAAGCAATTTGGAAACGACCTTTCGAGCCGGATCAGCCGTTGACATTGTCTCTGTAATCATCTTAAACGTTTCCTTCAGCGTTGCTGATTGCGGCTCGCTTTTTGTTGCGTATTTTGCGATATACTTACCGACAGCGTATGGGCTGACGATAACTTGCATGTCAACATTCGCTCGCCAACCTTCCAGCTGGAAGCGATTGTGACTGTTTACGCGAGGATCGTTGCGCTTGTGTTCTATCTCCGCCTCGGTATGTTGCTCCGGCTTTCCGAAAGGAGAAATTTCCAGTGTCGTTTCTTTTCTCAGCGTTTTTGGAAACCCGAAACGACACACGGACTCTCCAATTAAATTTGTTTTAAGGCAAGTCGTTTGCTTGCACTCTGTGTGGCGCTCAACAGTGGCTATCAGGCGCTTGTAATCAGCGTCATAATCGCTAATGTCGGCCCACTTTTCATGGCACGGATGATTGCCTTTCTTTGTTTGCGGCATTTCTCCTTTGCCTTCTTCGTCGAAAGAAGGATTCATTGTCGACACAAGCCAATCGGCAAAGTCGACAATTTCTTGGCCTTCTTCCCTTAGAATCTCTTTCATTCTCTCTTCGTTTGGTTCATCGTCTTTGCTAAGTTGAAACTCGGGGTAATCCTTTATGGGACGAGTTATCTCTTCGCAATCAGGAGCATCCCGAATCCAACCGACGCCGTGCATGTGAGCACTGCCACGATGCTGGTATTCTATGCGAGCCCAATAGTCTGTAAAGCAGTAGACGTTTGCCATAATATTATGCAAATAGTCAGTGGCTCGTTTAGTAAATAGCCAATCGGCTAGCATGGGATTGCTGTTCAGAGTTTCGTTTCGATCTCTATACTCTGCATGCAATTCCTCTGCCGTTTTATCCGGACTATAATGCGCTGCCAAATTGAAAAACTCGGGCCAATGCAAATCAGCTGCGCTCAGAGTAAAAAAGCAGCTTGGCGAACCGAGCTTTTCCATCATAGCAAAAAGATTTTTCTTCTGCATGTTCCAATACTGTTTTGTACCGTGCAGACTTTTGCCAAAGTGGACAACTTTGTTAGCAAAATGAGGAATTTTCTCCGACGTTTTTGTCATCTCTCGGAGTTCCTCAACGGTGAGGGCTGCATCGCTCGGATTTTGTTTGACAAAAACCCGAGCTGTTTCTAACGCCCGCCACCTCATCATGGTATTCAGAGCAAAATACCTGAAACGCGGATGCCGAGCAAAACGCCCGTCTTTATACCGCATTATGTGTTTCAGGTATTCGCCCAACGTAACAGACCTTAATCGGGGACTACGGAAGTCTCCTGCTCCCGTTGGAAATAACGCCGGAAAGGCTTGCGTAAAGTAGCCTTCCGTCGTAAACTCACTAATAGGATTACTACCGTATGTGGGCCAGCTCATATGGTCCTGCTGGTCACCATTTTCCTTGGAGCTATCTCCTTTCTCTTCCACCTGTTCATCGGCAGACTTGTTTCCAAGACTGTCGATAAACTTATCAAGCTTTTGTCTTTCTGTTAGGTTTAATGCTGCGGAAGGCAAGACAGAATGCGAAAAGTGGACTGCATCGTCCTCCTCTTCATTCGTGTCTTCTTGTTCTTTTGCCTCGTCAGCATTAGCACCAACAGGAGAAATATCTTCAAAGGAGGCATCTTCATTATCCGCTCTAATCACATGAAGATCTTCAAGTTCTCCATCTTCAGGAAGAGCTTCTAATGCCTCGGAATCTATCTCTATGTTCTCGTAATACTTGTTGTTTCTTTTCAAGTTTACGAGTGCCTCGAGAACTCGTTGTCGCCTTACGCGGAAGTCATTCACCTTACCGGAATTGCGCGTCTGGCGAACAACGACCATTCCCAAATTACTCTTTGTTCTAGGCAGACGGGTCAAAACCGACTGCACATTTTGGGGCAAATTTAGCACGTGACCGCGGTATCCAAATTGCCGTCCGGCCGGCAATCTGAAAATGTGCATCATAGGTGCAATTTGCGCTATGAGCATTTCTTCGACAACTGATAAATCCTTAAGAGGCGGTGGAACACGCCCAGGATTCATGTTGTTGTCGGATGTAAGAAGGCCTACCCAACCGTTTCCTTGGTCAGTTGTGCACTGCTTGCACATTTGTGTGCTGTACTTTACGTCCAAAGTGGGCCACGACTCCTCGCACGAAACACACGTATGGAAGGTTAGACCTTCCATGCGTTTGTGAAATGTGTCTAAGCGAGGATAATGTGCAGATGCAAATTCATCTTGCGTCGCCCACTCTTTCCAAAAAGGGACCCTTTCCTCGCCCATTTCACCTGATTTTTCACGAAGAGCAGCTTCCTGCCTCTTTCGTCGCTTTCTTTGCGCTTCCATATCGTTTCGAAACTGCTTTTCATTCGCAGTCACTTCTCGTCTTTTAGCCGACTTGCGCTTTGAATCAGCTAAAAGACGCTTTTGGCGTTCTTCCGGCCTTTCATTTTCTCTTCGAAGAGACTTGACCATAGCGCCACGTGACAGACGCTCTTTGCGCTCTTCTGGCGTTTCATTATCTCTTTGAAGAGACTTGCTAATGGCGTCACGTGACAGACGCTCTTTGCGTTCTTCCGGCATTTCATTATCTCTTTGGACGGAATTTCTAGCCGCGTTACGCGACAGGCGCTCTTGGCGTTCTTCTGGCGTTTCTGCTCTTCGTTCTGCCTGGTGGCTTTCGACGTCCTTCCTTCTGCGAGCCAATGTCTCCTCGACACTTTCGGAAGACCTCTTCCGACGTATTCTAAAGAGAGCATTGCATTTTTCGGACTCGTTCTGCGCGTCAGACTGATTTAGACGATGAGTTCGCCTTCGTTCGCGAGCGAGTCGCCTTTGTCTTGAACAGGGGGATTCCCCTGAAGTGCCTTCGTATTTGTGCGACTTTTCATTCGTAAGCGGCAGCAAAGCCTGCCGCATTGAAGAGTCGCATGCATTATTTGCCGAATAAGCAAAAAAATCGGCGCGTGCCCACTCAAAGTGGGCGCGACGACCGATATCCCGTGAGCTGATTCAACCGCAAACGCATCATCAACGCGGAGCGGGATCAAGCCCACGCGATCGTTCGCAGTTCGCGAAGCGATCGATTTGATGGTATCTTCATCGGAGAGAGGAGGAGAAAAGCTGGTGTCATTCATTGAGAAGCTGTGTGACGTCACAATGTAGAGGAGTTCGATGTTGCAAATTACAACGGCCCAGCCATCTCTATTTTCTATCTATGGTGCAGCTACGGCTCTTTGATAATCGATCCTTCGGATCGCTTTTCGAGCGATCCTTCGGATGGCTTTTCGAGCGATCCTTTGGATCGCTTTTCGAGCGATCCTTCGGATCGCTTTTTGAGCGTTGTTTTCGATAGGTCCATTGATCCGGGTGTTCGACTGGCCGGCTGCGTCACAGACACGGTTTTGATTGTGACGTCAGAGCGTGACAATCAAAACTGTCGTTTCGGTTTCTCAGGGCATTTATGACACGGAAAATAGAACAGATAAATTGGAAATAAGGGTTTCTAAGCATTTTTTCCGTTTATGAAAGAAAAAACGCTTTATCCGCGCCGAAAATCGCCTTTTTTGGGGCACCGTTTTGGGCCCTATGTCGCGCATGCGCTTTACAAAGTAAGGGTTTTTCTTATGTGACGTCACAATACCGAGCGTGACGAACAGACATACAGACAGACAGACAGACACTTCCGGCCTTGAGATCACGTTTGAGAGAGCCTCCCACCGCCGTTATACGGGCTCCACCCGTACAACTAAGGTGGTCCGCTCCATTAGTCTCTCGAGCTGCGAGAACCAACATACATCACCGGGAAACTGAATAGGAAAAATATATTTTATCTTTTTATGAAGAAGAAACAAACCGACGAGGCAAGCCAAGACCATTGCTGTTTGCATCTCAAAATTAATGAAGGCATCACTCAGCCCGATATTGAGTAATATGAAAAATAGCCGAAATGTGAAGACCATAATATATGAGAAAACGAAGGAAATCGCAACCGTTTTATGGAAAATGATGAAATTATATGGGCCTGTAGCCATCCATCACTCTTTGACATCCCAGACAAGAAAAAGAGCCGAAGAAGACTTCAAAGATGGAGCAGTCAATACTGTAATAGCGACAATAGGATTTGGAATGGTTGGTGTGTCGCTAACATAACAAAAAAATTCATTCAAATTTTGCTTAGAGCATTGACATCCCCGACGTTTGATCTTTTACGGAATCCCTGAAAGCATCTCTCAACTATTTCAGGTACAGACGACTCTGGTATGCACATGACATAAGAGGAACATTTGCAGATGTTCGGCAGAGCCGGTCGGGATGAACATTCCTTTCTACTCTACAGCCTTAAAAGTCTTCAGGGTCGAGACGTACGCGAAACAAAATGCATAAGGAAGAAGTTTCTACATTCCCTCAACTCTACGTACACTGAAGACGAGCAAGAAGACGACAGCTGCTGTAGTCACTGTGACTACACTTCCGCCGATCCAAATGGCTTCTTTACGTTTGAAAAGAGCCTGATCAGGGACAGCTTCGAAAAAGAAAATTTCAGTTCCTAAGAGAGCAATTACGGTACAAATTAAGGTTAATTTCAGCCTCTTTGACAGCACTTATTTAAATTCCGAAGACGACTTGCAAAACTTTCCCGGAGTTCAAGATTGGTATGTGAGCGACCTCTTCAGAATGCTTTTGCCGTGGATAGGAGAGCGACACACGATACCTTTACAAGATTGTACTAATACATGAGGATCATCCCAATTCGAAGTGCCAGAGATTATTTGTAAATAACTAAGAAGACAGTCACGGTCACTCTCCTTCGTCACCCTTGCTGACGACGTCGTCGTCATCGTCGTCAACAGAAAGCTCGCTTCGTTTCGTAAGTAGAAAACTTTTGAGCCATCCCTTCTCTTTCTTCCTTCGTAAGACCTCGTTACGCGTAGTAGACTGGACGGCCTTGTTGAAGCATAGTCACTCCGAGTCCATCTTGAGAGGCGTCGCACTGTAGTGTAATCGGCTTTTTGGCGTCGTAGTAGGCAAGAACCGGTGCTTCCGTAACCAACTTTTTCACCTCTTCAAAGGATTTTGTGTGGTCCGCCGTTAGCCTCGCAAGCCAGTCCCTTCTCCCTGATCTCCCGTATAACACGGTAGGGGAGAAGGGCCTGGTACCACTCGTCTGCGTCATGGGCAGGGTGTGGCCCACTGTGTCTGGATTACAATAACTTAGTTAGTCGCCGATGACATCACACGCGCGTACGTTAGAAGTAGCTATGGAGTCCCGCGGAGAACGATCGCAGTGCACTGTACGACTTTTGTGTGCTTTATTGGCCACAAATTAACGCATTTTTTGTGATCAGTACAGTTTCGGCAGCGTTGACGACGCAGTTCCCATGTCTGACCTGCATCGAGCAATCCGCTTTTCGTCAAGTCTTAGTGATCGGGAAGCAGCTGTTATAGTACAGCAGGCCTTTCCCGGCATCGAAAGAACGGAAGAGCGGAAACGAGTACTACTACTCTGGAATAGCTGAGAATGGCCCCAAATGCCAAGGTAGTTTTGTAGGACGTGTAGTTTTGACCTTTGGCATTTTGTTTTTACAGTACTGGACTGGGCTAAGCTGACGGCAGCTCTGACTGACGAGGTTGAAAGCGTTGTCCGAGCCTTCCGCGGAAGAGATCGCT
Source organism: Oscarella lobularis (assembly GCF_947507565.1). Taxonomy (NCBI): domain Eukaryota; kingdom Metazoa; phylum Porifera; class Homoscleromorpha; order Homosclerophorida; family Oscarellidae; genus Oscarella; species Oscarella lobularis. The sequence continues at coordinate 1,815,127 of NC_089176.1, forward strand.
GCCCCTTTCCTTCGACTGGGCGGCATACCAGGCTGAACTGCTTGAGTACTGCCCAAAGCTTTACAACCTAATTGAAGCACTTATTTTGCCACCTGTTCGTTACGGAAAAGACCTGGAGGGCAGCGACACTTCAGATAGCGTTTTCCACATTCTGTCTCTGTTGCTGAAAAATCGATGCCAGCGTTTCTCTCAACTGCCTGCCTTGACTTCCCTGATGCTGATCGGGAAAGGTAGCAGTCGTCAGGTGTCCAAAATTTCTTAAAAATCTGTCGTTTGCTAACCCCATTTACTGCAGGTTATAAACGACCTTAACATAATAGGAGTCGCTAACTCATACACTCAGTCCTGGAGGTGTCTGAAGGAGATGGCGAAAGATACAAAGGCCAAGGTCAGCGAAATAACTGGCCCTATCATATGGGCATAGGACAACCTAAACATTACTAAAAGAGTTCGACATGAACGGGCAGGTAAATATTTGATTCGCCGCATTATTATTCGACCTTAGTTGACTTTCAGCGCATCATCTTGACATGTGGAACATGACCACCCGTCTCGTCATTCATATTGAGAACGTTGATCCAATAGTAGCAGTCGAACAGAACGTTAGTACAATCCATATAGTACAATCCATAACTAAACCCAACATTGTACCTTACCGATTTAGAGGCCTCTTCAAACTCAACTTGACGTTAGTGACATTGTACCACGTGACTCTGACAAACAGGAATTGACCCTGGCAGGGATTCAGTACATTATGCGTTTCATGTGCCATAATTTTCCATCGCTCACTCATCTTCTCTCCTGCTGTCCGACGTTGTCTCCTTTCAAGTTGCCACGCAAAGCCAGAGTGCAGGCACTTGAAATCGTAGACGCAAACGAAGGAAGAAAAGATGAGAATATTCGGGTGTTAGAGAGTTTGGTGGCTGACCTTGGGAAGGATGACTCTAGTCCAGTAGTACGTTTCTACCCTGACTGTCTCAGCAGTATTGTCTGAATCTGAACTAGGTTGTTTGTGGTGATCAACTCACCTGTAAGAACATCCGTGGGGCAAAACGTCTTCGTCTTCCCGAAGAAAATGATCTGAAATCTCTTCAATGGGCAAAAGAGTCTCCTGGTAGAACATAGATGCAAAGTAGGGCAAAGAACCAATAGTATTTATAGGCGACTTTCATTTCACGTGGGAGTGCCTTGCTTTGAGTCTTCAAACGCTGTGGGGATCCGCACAATGTGAAGGAACAATTTCATACACTTCAAAGAACTTCTTGACCTAACAATGGTTGACAAGACAGGAAAGAAGTTCCAGCCATCAGACGAATTTTTTATTCAGGTTGGCAACATGCTCAGCTGTTAGTGACACTGCCACGTTTTACCTGTAGGTTTTTCACGTCCATCTGCAGTTTGCAAGATATTAGAAGTAGATGACAAGGGCAGCAACATCGTCGGGCCAGTATCTCAGGAATGGCTCCGTGAAAAAGCTGAAGTCGTATTCAAACGTACGTTCGCCATACGCGACCCTCCTTTCCCTAATGCAGCGGCCGACGACGAAGTGTACGCGTACCATCGATGCCTACTGCACATGGGATTCTTATACATTCATTTACGCGAGTGCATCAAATATGAAAATGGCCCCGGAATAATTCGCATGTGGAGATATTGGCTGCTGCATTTTCTCGGCGGTGGAAAGCACAACTATGCAGTAGAGGCGGCAAATTTCTTAGCAAATATGGCGGCAGACTGGTCTCCTGAGACCGTATACATCAACACTCACCATAGAACCGTGAATATGGTCGGTCAACCAGGCCATGGAAAACCCATCGATCAACTTGTCGAACATTACAATCTGTGAGTATTACAGTAGGTGTTACGTATTAATCATTCTCTCATACCGTCTGTCAGACAGATTAAGAACGCCGTTCGCTGCAGTGGGTCAAATCTTACCAAAAATCACGTAGCTCTTGTCTCGCAAGTCGCCTTCGTCCTTATGGATGCTGTAAAAAAGATGGACAATGTTTTTGGGTCATCAAAGATGTCTTCACATACTATGCGGCAATGCAGTGACGACGTCAAAAAGATGTGCGCAGTTTTGATTGAGAAAAGATTGGTTGTAGAGAGGGAAGGCCGTCGTATGATAAAAGGGGAATTCAAAGACCCTCGGCGCGCGGGAATTATGAAAATAGAGACCGGATAGCTGGCCGACTTTTTAAAGAAATCGTCCAAAATCTGTGATTCAGATATTGAATTAGACCGGTCTGAACTTGAAGACAGGGTGAGTAGCGTCGCTGACTTACCATTGTAAACATGAGTTTGTGACATCAGCAAGAGGAGATGTGTCCGCAGGGTAAATGTCATGCTCTTTTTTGTACGTGCTTAGAACCTGGAACAGTGACGACGCAAAGCGTGGCTGTAAATGTGGAATAACCCTTTTGACGTCAGACAATGTCGCGACTCTTTCAGCGACAGACATGATATATTGTAGAAGAGCGTTGCTCGCCACGGCTTCCGATCCAATACAGGTCATCCCAGCAAGCTGCGCTTGCTGCCTTCTCCACGACACTAGCATGTGTGACAGAATTGGACACAGGTTTGTCTAAAATTTCACACCAAACACATTTGTAAAATAGTCTTTGCCCCAATTACTTTCTGTTTCTTCGACCCCAAGCTTGGCCGTTTGACGGCTTTTTCTCTTTTTTTAGGGGTACGCCGAGGGAAATACAGGAAAAATTTGTTGGGATCCACGGGGCCCTTTGGCTGATATTCACATCGAGGGAAGTGGCCTTGATCCTCTGCGTCAAAAGTAGAATTTAATTGCTGACAGAGTTTTTTTCGTATACAGATGTCCGATTTCAGAAGACGGAAGACGTCTTTGCCTAGTAAACGAGACCCAAGTGCTTTTGGCCAATACTGTACAGGGCTCATTGTCGCGTCCACCTCTTCCAAACATCTAGAGCAGGCATTAATTGTATACGCAGACCGCACATAAGCTTTACCTGAAACAATTCAGCCACTGTACTTGGAAATCCGTACATCACAACTAGACGTATGTCAGGTATATCAATTCCCTAAAGAAGTGTCGCGCGACTTCCGCCAGCAGAAAATTTTACCCACCATGTCGAATCCTATTGTCGGAACAACAACTGTTATTTCCCCTCTCCGGAATTTGGTCTCAACGTCTTGTCGAGTAGACTCAGTCAGCGATGAATGGTGGATGCCAGTGGCTCCGGCTTTCGAGAGTAGTAGCCACAACGTTGCTGCCTCGTCTTTACTTCTTACGAAAACAATTGTTTTACTCAAAGATTTTTCTGACAGATTTCTGATGATTGGCAATAGCGAGTCCTAAAAACCTTGTACTGAAAAGTGAGTGCATAGCACAAAGTAATTTTTTCACTTCATGACTCCGTTTCTTTTCATGAAATAGGAAGAACATATTTGCCCGGTTAATTGGCCGCAGGACAACGACGGGTTTTTGAAGCCCGACACGATGACAAATGGACTCCATGACGTTCGTCGTGGCTGTTGCCGTGAGAACCATGAAAGGACAGGTCAGATGGTCTCGCAATTTGAACAACATCCGGTAATCTCTTGGAAAATCGTCTCTCCTAATTTCAGGAGTTAGCCACTCGCCCAGCCTTACAGGTACATTCACTAACCACTCGGAAACGCAGTGAGCTTCGTCGACGGCAACAAGACGGATCTGTGCTTTCAGCTTTTTCTTCAAAATGAAAACCCATCTTGAGCACATAGCACTTTCAGGTGACATGTAAACTAAGATTAACTTATGAGAAAGCCGTTATACGTTATGTATCCATGACTATTACAGAAACGACACGATCTAATCTGGTCGTCCGTCAGAGATGCCACTTGCTCTGGATTAACGAGGTCGACAGCGCTTAAGTTAGCACTTCGCAGTTTGGCTACCTGAAAGAAGCGGTAAACACGTAGCTGACGGCATATCACAGAGTGTACCTAGTCTTTCATTAATGCCTTTAGTGGGCTAACGATCATAGCAGACGCAGAGGGCCCCATGGTGACGATCGGCAACTGGTAACATAGCGTCTTCCCTGCGTTGTCCAACATACGCACTACAACATCGTTTCCCTCCAGGACTGATACTACGGCCTTCCTTTGGCCGGGAAGGAAATCGCTGAAACCGAAGACACTGCGCAGTGTTTGTTCAGCTGCTTTTTCAATGTCCGCAACGCTGCTTTCGGCCGACATGGGGCCCAAGACGAGGATTCGAAGATCCCGCTTCTAACGTACGCGCGTGTGATGTCATCGGCGACTAACTAAGTTATTGTAATCCAGACACAGTGGGCCACACCCTGCCCCACCCCCGCTTGTGGGCCATGACGCAGACGAGTGGTACCAGGCCCTTCTCCCCTTCCGTGTTTATACGGGAGATCAGGGAGAAGGGACTGGCTTGCGAGGCTAGTCCGCCGTTCCACGCCTTTACGGTCGAGTTGTCGAATGATTTCACAACGTGAAGAGAGCTGGTCCAAAAACTTGGCCAGGTAGTTGATCATGCCCGAGAATCTGCGCACGTCGTGAACGTTAGTGGGCTGTGGCATCTTCACGATGGATTCGACTTTCTTGTGGTCCGGTGCTGGAACGGAGCTAGTGAGCCTGTATCCCACGAAAGTAGTCGACTTCTGGTAGTCGAAGTTTCGTTTTGTCCGGATTCAATTTCAGGCCTTTTTTTGCGTGACGGTTGCAGGAATGCGGATAGATTGGCGTCGTGGTCCTTGATCGCTTCTTCAGTCGTAGATCCAGAGCCAATAATCAAGAAATCGTCAGCAATGACATGTACGCCATTGAGACCCTCGATGATCTTGTGCATTCGTTGCTACCATTCTTCAGGCGCGGAAGCAATGTCAAAAGGCATCATGAGCCATCGGTATCTGCCACGTGGCGTGTAGAACGTTGGGTAGTAGTTCGAGCGTGTAACCAATTTCACCTGCCAAAATCCTGTCTTGGCGTCCAGGACTGAGTAGATTTGGCATTCTGTAGACGAGATGCTATTTCATCAAAAGTCGGCAATTGGTAGTGCGGGCGCTTAATAGCTTTGTTCACTTCCGGAGGGTCGATGCAAAGTCGGACTTTTCGAAACGGTTGGCATGCGTACAGCAACCATGCAATTGACCCAATCAGTGGGATCAGTTACTTAAGGCTGTAACTGTACCTTAGCACAATAGATTACTCTGCACGTAACATGGTGACAGAGGTGGGATCAGTAACTGGAGCAATGACATCTAAAGATATCAGGCGGTCCAATTCTTCTTCAACAATGTCTTGCAGCGCGATGGAGACTCGTCGTGGCGAAATGACGTGCGGGGCGACATCCGGATTTAGCTAAATGGAGTATTCACCTGGGATCGTGTCCAGTCCCGTAAAAACGTCGGCATACTGCTTTAGAATTGGATCTGTAATCGGCTTCGTTGTAGCTTCGCCTTGTGCCTTTGGAGTAGTCGTCACGTGATCACAGTCTTTAATCTCTATTTGTCCCATGTCCTTGCTTGTTTGCAAACTCAATAGCGGAACAACATTCCTTGGACGACGTATAAGAAGACGTCGTATCCTTGTCCGTTTCGATCGAGTACGAGTCTGGCAGTGCCTTTCGGTTTATTCGTTGCTTTGTTGTGCATGATGAAAACCGTATTCGTTGGTAGCAAATTCACGCCATTTTCATCTCCCGTAGCAGTGACGTAATCGCTGAAGGGTATGACGTTGCACTGTGTTCCCGTATCGATTTGGAATGTGATCTCGTGGGCGGTGCCATGCACGCGAAAGGTCGCAGTGGCTTTACTCGATCGTAGTGGCCCTTTTTCTGGCACTTTCGGCACGTTTTGTCTCGTGCGGGACATGCGTCGCGCTTCGCGGCGTGCTCGCCCCCACAATAGTCGCATTTAGAGCCTCCGTAGTGTAGCAAACGGCCCGGTTTCGACTGTTTTCCTTCTGGGGCGTTGCCAGTCGGCTTCGCGGATTGTTGACGTTGTTTCCGACGAGGACGTCCCCGCCGTTGGGTAACATGATGAGCCGCTGCGCTGCAATCGACCTCCGCGGTGACAGCCTCGGCGCGATAACTACTGGTTTCGGCGAAGCGTAGCATGCGGCAGCACTCCGCGAGGGTTAACTGACTCTTGTCGAACAATTTCTGTCGCGGCGATTTACTGCGTATCCTGTTGATAAGGTGATCTCTTATCTGCTCATCTTTGACGTCGCCGAAGTCACACAGATGTGCCAGCTGCGTGACCGCAATGATGAAGTCGTTGTTCGATTCACCGCTCGACTGTGTGCGCGAGTAGAAGTTGTGTCGCTCGAGGGGTCGACTTTCGGCTTGCAATATTCCTCGAATTTCGCGAGGACAGCTTCGATCGTGATGTGCGATTCCTGATCCGCGTCGTTGGGATCGGCGTTAGCAGGGCGGTCGAAAACGAAGGTTTCGTAGAGGTCCAGGCCGGCGTCCCCAATGATGTTGAGGAGCGTCGCCACCTGGTCGGCGCTGTCATCTTCGTAGACCTTTGCGGCGCGATAGTACGACAGCCATGCGCGCTTGAATTTCTTCCACTTCTCTTCTCGCCGTTGTAAGTCGGATCGCTGAGATCGAGCGAGCTGCTCAGGCAAGCGGACGGGGCGAGTCATAATCAGACTCCTGTCACCACGTTACGTGCAGAGTAATCTATTGTGCTAAGGTACAGTTACAGCTAAGAGTAACTAGCAAACAGGAAGTAGACGGAACACAACCACACCCAACATATAGATATTAACTTGATGTTCGGCTCAATTCCTGGATAACCTTTTCAGTTTTTAGCGTTTCTTCCGCCCTGTGAGGGATATGCCAATCCAAATCGACTCACCGGACAAATGTTCGGTGCTCTATGTAGCGAAACGGACTTCGCTTGATCGACGATTTGAGCGTGGACACTGAGCATACACACTGAGCAGCGACTCGCTAAGCCTACACGAACAACGACTGTTGCAACGAGCTGCTAAGTTCTCTACAGTAAAATGCAATTATCGCGCGTAATTTTTCATGCGCTGTCGGTACGCTATACATGGCCGAGGAAGACAACATCGACGAGATAATAGCGTTTGCGGAAATCTCTTGGGTCAATTCAGCAGACAAAACGCGTTTGAACCGTACGAGGCTCGCATAGCAGAGGGCTTGGGTTTAATCAATTTGTATTCTGTGTTTCGTGTTTCGTATTTTGTATTTCATATCTCGTATTTCGTTCTTGGTGTTTCAAATACTTCGTACGTCGTACTTATCTTGGTCACGCCGTGAATTTTAGTTTTATTTGCATGCAAGAATCAGCGTTTACTGCGCAACTCAGGCAGTAGTATGACGCTACTAGAGAAAAAAAGCCTTAGAACAACTAGCAGACAATCTACTACGCAACAAAAGCAGTAGTAGGATTCCGCTACAAGAAACAACTAAGTCCTGTTCATCGATGGTGGTTCCTGCAACAACCATCAGGCTTTCTCATAACAACCAGTCACCGAGAAGACGACCCTCCTCCGTGACTTGAAAGTGACTCACTTTGGAGAAGAACTTTTACGAATGGCAAAGGTTTTTGCCAGGGCTCGACCGGTGCGACAGTTGAGGGCAGTCCTTAACTTGATCATCGCCAAACCAAGCGACGCAGGTCTCGCATCCTATGATCGCTTGGCAGCATGACGCAACCATTGGTGGTTCATCGAGAGGCTTTTTTTGAGGCAAATACGGCAGGGAAATGAATTCTGCACAGCGGTCTTCATAGACGCAGGAATGACTTTAGCAGACCGTTTCATGCACTTGGTGACCTTGGCATTCTACCTTTCTTCTCGATGCCGAGTCGTCATCGTCTGTGTCACACTGAAGAAGCCTGTCAAATTAATCTGGAGCGGTTGGTGCGTCAAATTCGACATCCACATCATTGAAGAGAACGTCACAGCGTCGCCTCTGTGCGGTATAGCGAAGGCTTCGTCGTCAAGAGCTATACCCCTTTTTTATTGGATTTCGAAAGCAGCAAGGATTTATCAAAATTGGCTGTTAACTCGGAAATTTTACGTTGTAGACTGTCCGGAGAGACGCAGGCACCTAGTCGGTTTAGACGAACGAAACTCCTCTTTTTCAAACCGGATTGCCAAAGCTTAGTGACAGCACGTACTGAAACGCCGACATTCTAGCATTGCGCTGCCGCAGAGTAATCGATGCCGCCAAGCATAGAGGCCCTTTACAGTGATATAATGGCTGCTGTGTGTCTTTAACCCGTTTTATTAATAACACGACCGCCAAAAAAGGCGTTTTAATTGGGTTTCAAAAAATTCACTACTTGTTTAAAACTGGTTTTAGATGTTTAGTAGGGTTTAAAATTAATATAAAAACATGCCAAAGAAAAAATTTTAAGAGTAATTTCTCCCTGTATAACTGGCCTCCTAAGTTCACAAAATCCACGCACAAAACACGCGATTTTTTCCGCTTAGTGGTAAACGAAGTTGTACCTATTAGTAAACTTGCAAAGTAACTAAAACTGGGCTAAACAACTCGTTTATGCACAGAAAACCACCAAAAGATTGCGTTTTCTGTAGGCGTGTTCGGATCCTACAGTGCTTATCAGCATAAAAGTGATAATGATGTGGTAGCGTGCTTTATTTGCTCGTAGTTCAAATTCGGCTGATTTTTTCGTACCCCTAAAGAACTTTGTAGCTCCAGAAGGCTTTTCTCTACATGCTGCCGAATTATTTAATCGCCTCTTGCTTCTCGCGGCGAAATACGTTCAATCAAGCGCGAGAAAAGGCTCGCTTCGTTTTTCTTCACCCTTTGCTATTTTCCGCTCTTCTTACCTTCGAATTGCTTATCGATGTAGGACAAGAGTTTTCATCGTTTCCGATTTTCGTCTCCTTCTTCCTTCTTCAAAGAAAGCGATTACGTACCTTTTTCCATTATTCGTGTTTTGCGACGAAACGACACGATGAATCCTCTTCAACTTTGCATTAGCTACAACCTATAAAGTGCCAATGTTTTCATCGTTTCGATTTTTTTCCATACCTCTTCATTCTGTCGAAAAGCTCGTTTTCACAAGAACTGTAAAATCGCTTAGCGTGCGCTAGCGTAAGACGTATGGCGGAAAAAAGCATCTTGCGCGTTTTGTCAAGGGCGTGAAATTTTACCCTGGTATGCCATACATACGAGATTGTCAGGACATTTCCTGCGTTTAGGAGGCAGGCAACTGTCACGATTCCAATGCGGTGGCTGTCTTCGTCAATCTGGGTAATGAAAGCGTGATGGCCGGCCACTTGGAGGCACCGATTGCCAGAATTCTTGGTCCTCTCTTGCGCGACAGGGTCGTCGAGGCAAAAGGGTTTGTCTTTAGTTTGCCCAGCAGTCCTAAATTCAGCCATTATTATATCAGGTTTTTCATTACCTCTCCCTTGGCCAATAAATCCCGCTGCTTGTCCGATCGTATCGCTGAAGCAGTCGTGAAGGTGTATGGAGAAGGCGACGACATAAAGCGACTTAGAGACTCCCTAAAAATAACCTATAAATAATATATATATATGATATAATACATATAATATTTATTTTTTGCAAAGGACAACTTTCTGCTTCAAAGCAAATGGCTTTTAAAAAGCCGGGGTTTGGCTTTTAGAAAAGCCGGGGTTTGGCTTTCAGAAAAGCCGGGGTTACCTAATCGGTCACGAAGACCCTACGATGCGACTTGTACACTTTCACTGCCTTTTCAACCTCGCGACCGCCTAACACATGTACGTCACTATTTGGAGGACAGCAAGAAAATCAAGAGTACCACCATACCTCTTTACACCCAGAAAGATACGAGTACTGGTAATCCCAAACTTTCCGGAAATGCCTCCTATTCGTATCCTCCGATATTGAAGCGAGCGCGTCGTCGACGATGTTTTTCAGCGCAGCGAAACTGTAATTGCAGTGCGCCCGAGCATAACGTTTTGCGTCTCCCCAGTGTCGTTCGATCGGACTATTGATTTGATTGATATTTTGGAAAAGGGGCTATTTCTGCACTTCTTACTTCAACTCGCAGTGAAATTTCGGAGTAAAAAGACAAAAATGGCCCCACGATGTCAACAGCATCTCGATTTCGGACTTTTCCGCAGCGAAGTCTGGGTGTCTTGAAAGGGCGTCCTCCATGTCTTTCTTTAGCATTCCGCGAATATCGACACCTCTTTCCGTCAAGACCTGAGTAATTATTAAAATGTTAGAGTATATACTTTGTACCATATGAGGTAATTTACTGCTGCCAATCCTTTTGGGACGCCATTCTCGTCGACCATACGAAACGGACGCCCATTCCATACGGTGTCCCGCATGATCGGTTGAACGCCTGCTGGCCCAACGTTCATCCTCGAGGCGACGAGCGCATCCGGAGCCTTCGCAGTGTGGTTCGAGCTGTTATCGAACACAAATAGGAGATCGAAGAACTGAGGCGAGTATTTCAGTTCCGCAATTTCCACTGCCGTTCTCAGCTGTGCCATCATGTTCGTCTCCAGAAGCCCTCTCGATTGACGCCCAGCTCCAAAGTCTTTCGTGCACGCTGAGGAAGATGACGCTGAGGAGCAGGAAGCGCCGCATACTCTTCGTCTGTGAAGCCGAGAAAACCGTTAAAATTGTCGACGAAGTCCGACACCATGATGCTAGGTCCTTTTCCCTTTGTAGATACATACAGTATAATGTATTAACAAAAAATAGTTAGTGAGATGAATACCTTGTGCTTCAATACTGTCTGCTCTTTGTTGCCCCAAAAATAACGCTGGTCGTCGTTTGATTGGAATATCGATTCATCATGATAAATTATCACCAAGCGTTTTTCAGCGGAAGAATCTGCTAAATATTATTTATGTTCGAATCACCTATTTAATTACACGGTTTTTCCTAACCTATGCTTGCAAACTGATCTACGACGCCGTCACTGGGAAGCGGAGGGGGCTTGTGCAGGGAAGTGAGCAATGAGAGCGTCAAAAGGTAGTTTTCCCTGTATTCGACTACGTCTTCCCTAAATTTCAAAAATCTAAATTAAAAGTTAATTAGGTAAAAAATTAGTGTGTATTACCTTTCGTGTCCGTCAAGGTACACGGACTTTACTGTCGAATCTTTTCGCGAGAAGCCCATCGAGTGAAGAAATCGACATCCGGTTGCAATCGATATGGACGTCGGGAATCCAGGGTGCAGGTGAGGCGTATTCGGAATAAGATCGTCGTTAACGAACTTGAAGAAATCCGAAATCGTCATGTTCGGCCTCCATCGAACGCACGAGTTCATTCGAGCCCACTTCCGGGCATTCGATTCGAGGTCTTCATTGATCATAATGAAGACCCGCCCGTACTTCCCGCGACGATAGTTGGAAAACTCGCCGCTGTTCTGAACGTAATCACTGCGCCATCGCATGATCGACGCTTCCGACGACCCCAAAATGTTGGCTGCCAAGCGAGCAGACTTTACAAGAGCCTTTCGAGAGTGGCGCAGCAGGAGTTCGACTATGAGTAGCGCAACCCTCTTCTTGTTGTCACCCAGCCGTGTTTGACACCACGTCTTCTTTATACTCTCCCAGAGATCAAAGTCATCGCCGGTCTGCTTGTCGAATTCGACAACGGCGGTTTCAACTCCAGATTCGGCCGGTGTCGGCTCTTCCGCGTGGTGGTCGCCTTCGTCACCCTCTTCGGCATCCAGAAAAGATGTACGTTCTGCGCATTCACGCGTTATAATCTGCATAACGTCTCCAACGCATTATATTTCACCAATAGTAGCTTTTCGCAGGTCGTTTAGGCGTCGACCTCTCTTTCGGTACAATCGGCGGAGTGAGCGCTTGACCAGGAATACTAGATGATAGGGATTAGAAACGCACGCATGGTACTGTACATTGTGACGCATGATGCGTGTCACGGCCACGCCCCCTCACCAGCTTGTTACCTCTGTCAAATAATTATCGATATCTCCAAATCTGAAAGCTGCAGAGCCTTCTAATTATTTGTCAAGGTTTGGAAATGACTACGAATTAATTTCCTTCTGTCGTTTTTATCAAACGAGTTCTGCTTACGACGATTTTGGCCCGTTTCTCTTCAGCACGCGACTTTGTGCAATTTTTATGATTGTTTGAAAGGATTTCAGATCCCCAAAGTCTATTCGAATATTAGACTATAAACGTCAAAGTGCAACTGTCTTGCCCAAGATCGTCTGTCATTCCTAATCACCAGATTAGAGGCAATTTTGCAATTTGCCAATAGAGTTGCTTAGCAGAAAATCGTCTCGATTTTGACGGTTAGAAACCAGTAATGATTTTGGGCAAGACAGTTACACTTTGAGGTATATTGTCAACAATTTGAATGAACTTTGGGGTTCTGAAAACCTCTAGAACGATCATAACAATTGCACAAAGTCACGGTGATGGGGTGCTGTAAGGAAACGGCTCGAAATCGTCTTCAAGACATCATTGTTTTGCTTAAAACGACAATAGGAAGTGTTACAAAGGCATTTTGCAACCTTTCCAAAATTATTCACTTGCTCTCCAGCTTTTTGATTTGGAGAAATCGGGAAATTACTTAGGAGAGGTCAAAAGGACGTGGAGGGGGGCGTGCCGTGTCACTTAAGTTGCGTCACAATGTACAGTACCATGCGCGCGTTTCTTATCCCTATTATCTAGTATCCCTGGCTTGACACTCGGAGCAGTGCGATGCATGGCGAACGAGAAAAAGTATGGAATGAATGAAATAGTAGTGCACGCTAGCGAGGAATTTAAATTTCGCGGGTAAAAATGCGTGGGTGGGGTTGCCTGTGACTAACGGTCAACAAACGCGCGCTATAGTGACGATACGGATTCCTGAACACTCATTGGCCCAAATACAACTACGCGAATTTTACGATTAGAGGCTTCTACGCCATTATCATCATGTAAAGAAACTCCTAATCAATAGAGGGATATGCAGTATGAAGCTATACGGCTTTAAATTACTGAGCTAGAGCGCGCTAACTGATTATCATATGCTGATAAGCACTGTATGACGCACTAACTACGTCAGCGAAACACGATCAATGTCGAAAAGGGTTGTTTGCACACGGACAAGCTTGCTTTGCAAGTGAAAACTGCTTTTCGAAACCCAACATTTTCATTCGCGCCCAAAAATGACAGAAAAGGCCTAAAAACAGCAAAAGCGAGCCCGTAAAAAAGTGCGTTAGGGTATATAAGAGGTTCTTAGAAGCTGTACGGGACAATGCATGGCTTTGGCGGGCCTAAATTTCGAAAAACTGATCATGCGCATGAGGACGCCTTTTTGACTAACGAAATACAGTAGAACCCCGATTATCCGAACCCCTTGGGGCAGCGGGGGGTTCGGATAATCGAAACGTTCGGATAATCGAAATAGGAGTTATTTACAAAAAACGGGTGAAATTTTAGGTTTTTAAATAGCGTAGGTGTTTGAGTAAGAGAAGAAATAGAGCCAGGGTGCGCTGAACGCAGTTGTGACGCTTCTATAAGCTGGTAACACAAATCTTTTTCTTTCGACACGCCCAATTTGGGTCATGTGACTTAGAAATGGGGTTCGGATAATCGAAAGTTCGGATAATCGGGGTCCGGATAATCGGGGTTCTACTGTACTGACCCTTTATAAAAGCAATCTATCTTAAAGGGCTATGCCCCTTTTTCATTGGCTTTCGAAAGCAGCAAGGATTTATCAAAATTGGCTGTTAAATCAGAAATTTTACGTCGTAGCAGACACCTAGTCGGTTTACCCGAACGAAACTCCTCTTTTTCAAACCGGACTGCGAAAGGATTAGTGAGACAGCACGTACTGAAACGCCGACATTCTAGCATTGCGCTACCGCAGAGTAATCGATGCCGCCAAGCATAGAGGCCCTTTACAGTGATGTAATGGCTGCTGTGTGTCTTCTCCATGGGCAGCTACTAGGAGACCGCGAAAATTGGTACTTTGACAGACAACAGGCTGAATGATAGTAAATCTTGAGGATCCGTGTTGTTAAGAAGAGAGCTGTGGCTTCCTTGCGAGAGAGAGCTGCATTCGCAACAACTAACTTTATACATAACACGATTATTTCGGATCGCATAGCGTTCCCGGCAGTTAGCGCTATTGAGGCGCGACGGCCGCGAGCTAAGCAACGCCCAAGCGTTGCAAACTCTTCTGTAAGACGCTTTGCGGTTTTGCGTTACGTTGAGGGGTAAGTCACCCATACCTGCAGGAATATGTCCTCTATGCAAACGCCCGGACGACTTCGTTTGTACCTCAAAAACAGACGGTTTTATGGCTTTTTTCGAAGCATCCTCCTCTTTTGCTGCAGCTGGCCGTACCTCTAAGCGTCGTGCTGTTGGGGACGACAGTGATAACGACCGGCTAACAGGCCTTGTCAAAAACCTTTGTCATAGCTGCCGTATGCCTCGCGTAAATTCGCTTACCGTTCGAAAGCCGGAGATGAGGTGCGTGCCACGGCCTGTGTCACGGTGTTTTCAGAAAACAGCTTCTTTGGCGTGAGTGACGCGTGCACTTCCACGGACGCCGCCTCGTCGTGCAGTGGACTGGCACTCCGCCTGCATGGACGGCTAGCGATATAGTCTGGTAAGAGAGGCGCAAAGCGGCTTACGATGGACTTGTTGGAGCAATTGATCAAACAGCCTTTTTGGTAGGGCGTTCACGTCCATCTACTTGCGGCGATTGACTGGCGCCTCTGCAGCTTGTGCAGACGCTTTGAGGTCGTCCATCCGTCGTCGGGTCGTGCAGCTATTTCCGTACAAGCCTGAAAAACGCTGAATAGATTGCATTCGCTTATGGACTTTCGCGATCGTCTTGTCGAGTAGCCGCATCCGCATAAACGGCACGCGTCATCGAGGTGCTTTCGAGGAGTGCCCATTAGGTGCTTTTTCTTCTAACTAAGGTACTCGTAGCGAAACGAAGTTAGGTCCTTCTCCAATCAGTGTACGAGTGTCCTAATTGATATCGAGACCCGTGATTGGCTTACTCGGCTCGAAAAACCAAGTGATCTGCACACGACTTTCTACAGAGTGCGTCCAGTCCAACCCCTTAACGCGCGATGGTCTGGAGTACAGCGCAAATAGTTGGGCCTTTCTTGCGTTACCGTAAAATTTCAGCCTCAGGGTAAAGTATGTGTAACTATAAACTCTTTCTTACCGGCCCGTATTCCCTTTAATCGCGCTCTTACAAAGACCGTGTTGCCGACGTCAAAGTGATGATTGAAGGTGACAAAGCTGCAGTGATTAACTGCATAGATTCTCTCAAGCATATTTAATACTGTATTATAGAAATTCATATAATATTTTAAGTATAGTGTATTTCACAATATAATTTATTATAGAACACGTTGAATAGTATGTTATCGTTAATTTTTCTGAAATACTCTCCTGTGGGACTTATAGACTTTACTGCTTCTTCAACGTCAGCGCTTGCAAACAAAAATTAGAAAATATGTAAATCGTTGGGATTAGCTCAACCTTGGTTTCCGCTTCTGTATGCTGCTTGTTAGTCTCGGCACTTGCGGAAGTGTCGCCGTATTTGATCGAGCGATATCGATTCAACCGCTGGCCTAATTGTTTTTCGCAAAGCAGCCAAGGTGCAGTTGCAGTAGGGGTAAAGCGTCAATTGGAATAAGATAAGAACGAAAACATTTTATGATGTGTTCAACGACAAACACTTTTCTGACTTTAGTTCACAGTGGAACTTTGGAAGAAACATGCAGTAGTGATTGTGCGACGCCAGTAACTGCTCCAGAAGGGACCGCTTACTCGCAAAATTCTTATGACTGAAGAGCCATTTTGTTATGTCCTTTTGGTATTACCAACTGATTAACTCTCTCTTAAGCTATCCCATATAATCTAGCCTACAGACATGACACACCCTTAACTACCTAGAGGTCCGGATATACGACACTCCCTCTCCCTAAAAGTCTACTTCGCCGAAACCGACAAATTTAATCTGTCCGGCGGCCGACGCTCTCGTGGAGGGTTTTGACGCACCTCTGGTGGAGCCGGTGGTGCTGGATTTGCTTGCGGTGTCGAAACTGGCGGCGAAGGTGAAAGTGCCGCTTTTCCAGTCCGCATTTCCAGTTGCCGATGCTCCAGTAGGCTCAGCTTCGACTGGATCTGGAACACTGCGTCTCGGAGACAACAAAGGGGGCCTCGGTGGGGCTGTTTCGCTGTGATTTCTCCTCTCTCCCATCGATCTGGAGAGACGTAATTTCGAGATCTCCTTTTCAAATACTCGCTGAGCGAGAGGCCCAGAGTTCTGCTGCTTCTCCTGCTTGACACGCACTCTCTCTGCCAAATCCGGGTGCAACATTGACAACCTCGTGCGCAAAGTACGCCCCAAAAACAGCTGAGCTGGCGAGGTACCAGTCGTGGCATGCGGCGTGCAGCGGTACTGGAAAAGAAATCGTAGCAATCTTGTAGCAATGTCGCCAGGCTCGTCTTTTATGCATAGACTTCATTGCGCCTTTAAACGTTTGGACACAGCGCTCGGCCGCACCATTTGATTGTGGATGGTACGGAGGTGATTTGACATGTCGAACTCCGTTCGATGACAAGAAGCTCGAGAATTCTGCGCTGCTGAACTGTGGCCCATTGTCGGAGACAAAGAGCTCTGGACACCCATATGACGCGAATAGCTCTCGAAGGCATCCTAGGGTTTTTTGAGTCGTTGTGCTGGTCATCATCTTTACTTCTAACCACTTTGAATACGCATCAACGACGATCAGGAACATGTGTCCCATGAACGGTCAAGCAAAATCAATGTGGATTCTTTGGAATGGTCCATTTGGCCAACTGGATGAAGGATTACTCTGGCGGGAGAACGAGCGCTTTTCTGGCACGCCTTGCGCTCTCTCGCTACTGTTTCAATTTCTTTTGAAATTCGTGGCCACCACATATGCATTTTAGCTAGAGCCTTCATCCGCAAACACACCCATATGCGTGCTGTGAATTTGCTCGAGTAAGCATCCAGTGTGGAGAAATATTTAGGTCCTGACAACTGGGCTAGGGTGTGTTCCACTGATGGCACCATCACTCTCTAACGCAGGACGGATTCGTTTAGCTTGCCGAAATCTACGCAAATTCTTACGCAATCGGCCGATTTGGGCACTAGCACCATGCCAGAGCACCAGTCCGTAGGTTCAAACACGCGAAAAATCACACCGGCTGCCTCCATACTATCCAGCTCGGCGCGAACAGCAACAAAATCAGCGGGACTGCTACTCGGCGCGGCGTAAACAGCGCGAAAGGTGTAGCATCTTTCTTCACCGGATGGTATGTTCTCCTGGGAATATTCCTAGTCCAGAGAAGAGATTTGGGAATTCTTTTCGAATATCGATTGGTTCGCTTGATTCTCCTTTCGCCATTTGTTTTAGAAGGTGGAGGGCGCGAAGTGCATGACGCCCGAGAAGGGGGAGTTTCAATCCGCGTATGACGTATATCGGCTGACGTGTCTCTACGTCGTTCTTGCGCAGTGTAGACTCGAATTCGATGACGCGCATTCCCGTTCCTGCGGCCGTTTCGACTCACAGCGGCGTCGATTCCAGTTACTGTTACTGACAGCGACGTCTTGTATAGTAGCTCGGGAATCGCCGCGACGTCTGTGCCCGAGTCTAATTTGAAGGTAATTGGCGTTCGATGGACGTCGAGCGTGACTTCCCACGGTTCGTCGTCGTCGTCTCCCAACTCGCCGAGGAAAGCGGTTGCTTGCGCCTCCGTCGGGGTTGCTGCGTTGCTAAGCTTGTTGTCCTTTGCGTGTCTGCCGCCAAAGGGTGGGAGTTCCCACCTGCTCGAGGCTCGCCGTAGGGGGTGGCGCTGGCGACGGCTGGGATTGGTTCCGCACGACGGTTTGTTGGCTGGATACGAGCTCTTCTTGACAAAGGTAGCGGATAGCTTTTTCCAGCGTTATCAAGCTGCATTTTCTTCGATAGACGGGCGTGGCGCATACTGATAATTAGTTGATTCTTGATGGCTTACGTTCTCTCGCTTTCTGCTGGTGTGGCGGTCGGGCAAGTGCGCGGGGTTGGACCTCACCCGCCTCTCCGCCGAGACTCCAAACAGTCCCGGCCAAGCCACGGATGTCGATCCATTCCCCCGCCACCGCGCCCGTCACGTCGCCATGCCGACGGAGAACAAAGTCAGGGACGGGGAAGGGTAGGAAGCGCTCGCTGGGCTGCGAATGTGTGTCGCCGCACACCCGCCACTGCTCCTTATTGGCTGGCCCGCTAACCCCGCTCCCTAGCGCACGTCATCAAATACGTTTAATTGTTTAAACTCCACTTGATGACTTACCATCTCTAGCTTTCTGCGGGTGTGGCGGTCGGGCAATTGCGCGGGGTTGGACCACACCCGCCTCTCCGCCGAGACACAAAACAGTCCCGGCTTAGCCACGGATGTTGATCCATTCCCCAACCAGCCCGGCTTGACCGGGCTGGTCTCCCAGCCGGGACGTTCCCGGTCGCGCGCCGCGTAATTACGTTACTCCGCTCTCAAAACATACCGAGCGTGCCTTATCATTATCTAGGCTAACACTTCTCACCACGACTAAATTGTAACCGCATCTCTGTCACTGAGCTAGCGTCCTTGAGAACGCCGCGACTGTCCTCGGTTCCGGGCAAATGTAGCGAGTGAAGGCGTCACTACGCCATCGGCCGAGCATCTTGATCGTTTAGTCTTCAAAGCCTTGCTCCTCCGCCGTCATCGCCGCGCCAATCCGAAAACTATGCCCGTTGTATCTCGCGGCCGGAACTCCCAACGACTCCAGCGCGACGCGCATGCGCTCAACCAGCACATTGCGCAGCAGTGGCAAACCGTCTTCTTCGACGAAGAACGGGATGTTGTGCGACACCCCGCATCGTCAGGTAAGCCAATAAGGCCCCTACCGGACATAGCTCGTTGGCCGTCGCGCCGATATAAACGTCCGTCCCTTTCCGAAACGGGTTGGTCTTTGATTTCTTTCTGGTGAATGAGGCCTCACCCACGTCGAGTTTGACAGCGCATCGACGGCAAAGTCCAGAGGCGACAAGTGGCACTCCGGATCAAACCGCTCGCCTCCTCGAAGAGTAATTTCGCCGGATCAAAGAAAATCAAAAACGCCACGCAACACGCCGCCTACATTAGCTTCGCCGTCCAACATTCCGCATGAGGCGACCACGCCGATCGAAGCAATAGAAGAATGGCCGGCGTCACAGGCCGTCGAGAGTCTGGTGCCGGCCGCCCTTGGACCCGCTTGATGCATAGCATGGCATTGCCCAACGTCGGTAGCGATCCGGCAAAGGGGTCCCGTCCCCCGTTCGCTATCGCAAAATCTCTCACCGCTGCCAGGTACGTTTTAATCGTCGAGTACTGCAAACCAGACTTGGCCGCGTCGGCCACGATCAAGCAAAGCAATTGTTCCAACACATGCGACGGCGTCACATCCGCCCTGGAGCGGAACCGTTCAAAGCGTCGCTGTCCACTTTGATAGACCCGAAGGGTGCTGGGTGCGGCGCCGTTGGAAAGATAGAAAAGAGCCGCTTCCACTCCTGGTCGATCCAACTGAGGTGCCGGGCTCTAGCAGTTCCAACAGGTGTTGCGGGAGCGGATCCGGCGCCGGTTGCAGCTGCAAAGAACCGGAGTCCATTAGTTCGCTGGCGCGATATCGCGATATAGCGTCGGCAATTCCATTCTCGACCCCCGGAACGTGGCGCACTCGCAGAGCGACGCTAAAATGAGCCAGAAGAAAATGGAGTGTGCGAAGCAGCGGCATTATTGGTTCATCCCAGCTTGAGCCTGACTGCACTGCCGCCACCACCACCTGATTATGGTAGGAGCTCTTTTTCCGCGATTGGGCGCGGCTGCCAGGCGGTCGATCAGTGGGGCTGACACCACCGGCGTTTCCATACCGCGCCACATCCCCACAAACCCGACGCGTCTGTCCAGAACGTCTCCGCACACGCGTCTCCCAACGTGGCAAAGAAGCCGCGTCCGTTCCACGCCGGCAAAAACGTCGCCCACCACGCCAAATCCGCCCTCGCCGCTTGGTTGAGGAGGACCACAGAGTTGTGATTCCGTCGCAAGGCCACCAGGGCAATCAGCCGTCGTAAGAAAGCGCGCCCAGCCGAAACTACCGTCGCCGCTTGTTGCAAAAGCCCTATAAGCGACTCCAGCTCCCGCACCACACACGACAACCGGGACAGCCACCGCGCTATCTCCCGCTGCGTCTTCCGAAGTTTGGCTGCCGGTAGCCGCAGCTCTTGCCTCTCGGTGTCAAGCTCAATGCCCAAAAAGGTTAGTACCGGCACGGGTCCCCCGAGCTTCTCCGCCGCTACCGAAACACCCAGCTCCGCGCATATTTGCAGCGCTTCCTCCCTGTTACGCAGCCAGTCGCTCGTTCCCTGTGGGCCAAAAAAACAAGACGTCGTCCAGGTAGTGGACGTGATGCCTCGTTGGTATGGCACCCATAACAGTGTGTCCGCCAACGCAGAGAAAATCACCGGAGCCGACAGCAGACCAAACGGTAGCACCGTCGCGCCACTTCAGCCCCAGAAAAGCGCGGTCAGCGGGGTGCACTCTGACGATGCGGTACGCGCTCTTGATATCCAGCTTAACGAGCAAAGCGCCTCGTCCCAGCAGCGCGCAACGCCAAACCGCCTTTGCCACCGAGAGGTGTCAATACGTGCACGGAGCACAGCTCTTTTGCAATCGCATTATTTACGCTTCGGCCTTCCGGAGACGACAAATCGACGATCAACCGCCATTTTCAGGTTGCGATTTAGGGATCACCCCAAAACGGCTAATCCATAACAGAGGGCCAATCTTATGTCTTCAATAGACATTTGAGGAAGTATGCACTGATAAAATTTGTACCAGTTGCGATCGTTTGCTGTCAATGTCATAAAGAAAGTGGGTGGTCTAAGAGTGTTCATTTTTGCAACAAGATTACTCAACTCGTTTTTCCAATAAGCTGCCGTACCTATTTTTTACAAACATATAGGAGTTGTTTACAAAGTCATCAGAACAGTCCGCAACTTCTTTGCTGTTATACACTTCTGCATTCGGGACACTATTGATATTTCACTTTGCAGTTTCCGCAATTCATACACATTCAAGGCCCAAAAGATCCATACCGGATTTTGTCTCCAACGATCATCAGCATGGAACAAACGATGCTTGAAATATTGTAAATCGGTAAGTCCATGATTCTCGCTCCAACCTCCTTTGCCACGAGGATAGAGCACAGGAAAGCACACTTCCTCGAGCCGTCTGTTACCAAATATTGTTAATGGAGTATCACGCATTGTAGGAAATGGCAGAGCTTCATCAAATGTGACAGACAGCTTAGACAGCAGCTGTTGATGCGTGATATTTGGTAAGCTGTAATTAGCTGGTGTAGCACTAAACTCGGGAAACTTTGCACAAACGTCGGAATCATCGCTGTCACCGTTCTCCTGTTCTGAGACAGATACCGTCAAATCCTCTTCAGTGTCAGTGTGAATGTTCTTGTACAAAACGTTCTTTTTTTGAAGCCATCTTAGCGCTTTAAGAATGCGTGTTTTATCAACTTTCATCAAAATCTTCTTCAGTTTTTTAATATCAGATACATCTTCACATAGCACAGCCTTAACATCTCGAATATTGCGAGGCAACGTAGTAGCTAGTTTTTGAACAGGAAAAGCAAAATGAATTACATTACCCTCCTCTCCCAACTGGCCTCCCGGCAACAAGATAATTTTAAGAAATGGAATGGCTAAAGATACCAATCGAACTTCATCAAGGGTCAATTTGGACAATTCTTCCGGAATCACCGACGGCGCCATCATTCTTTCAATACGGTCACTCTTCGCCCCTTGACGACAGTCTGAAAACCTTTTAGAGCATCTGCGGCACACAGAACAACTCCTCCTTTCTATAACAGGAACTACAGCATGTTATTCGGGTCTCTTCCACAAGTAGGTCATTCCACTCGTCCTCAACAGCATCTTCCGGTTCCGATACCATGTCGTCTCCAGACTCAATGTCAGTCTCTTCTTCAGTATCTTCTCGTTCTCTACACACCCGTTTACGTAAATTCGTGTCAGCAGACAACTGTCGTACTCGCTTCCTTCCACCCATTACTTCAGCATCAACACGACCAGCTCTCCGCAAAGAACGCACTGTCTCCCGCTTTCGCCGCTCGCCCTGTTGTTTACGCCCCTCTGCAGCAAATGACTTCTACTCACTGCATCCAGCTGTATATAACGCTGCTGAAAAGGCGTGTCTAGTGTGCAACGCAATCCACCACCCGGGATGCGAGATTGCAGACATGAATACTGATTAAGGCCCAGCTGTGTCAACAACGTATATGCTCGTGCAGCTTTTACACTTTTCACACGAGAAGACCACGCTACGCGGAACCCCCTCCAAAACCGAAAAGCCCTGCAGCAGCCTAAACAGTCATTTTGATCAAAATAGCCTTAGGCCCTACCGTTGTTTGAACACGAATCCACCAGTCAAAATAACCGCAAGGCGCGATGTGCAATCTTCATTCATTACCCCACCTGGCCCCCATGGGGTCAAAACACTGATTCCACAGATCAAATTAAAACCCACCTGTGTGAACAACACATATGCTCGTGCAGCTTGTCACACCCGCGAGACCACACCGCGGAGCCCCCTCAGTCAAAATAACCGTAAGGCGCGATGCAATCTTCAAAGATTACCACATTGCGCCCCAGTCAAAATAACCGTAGGCCTCGATAAAGCACAAGCACACGGAGAATTCTCGTGAGTTGAAGCCTAAGGAACTCAGCATTCGCGACACGCTGAACAGCGATGTGAAAGAGTAGCTTCCGTTATCGTGTCTAGACCTGGTAGGGAGGCGTGACGGTATCAGTTTTCAGATCCACACTTTCTCGTGGGAGATTGTCTAGACGTGGTCGGGAGGCGGGACGGTATCAGTTTTCAGATCCACACTTTCTCGTGGGAGATTGGTGGGTCGCCTAAACACTCACCACCGTACCAGTCAAAATAAGCAAACCGCCTCTCTACCGAACTGTAGTCAAAATAGCACACGCCTCATTCGCCGTTCATTCAGAGTCAGCTACTCACGCATGCTGTACTGCTTATCATAGCCCCTGCTGCAGAAATGAACGCGCCAGCGACGATGAAATGCTGGTTACCATCGAGTCTTGTGCACCAATCCCCGGGGGTCCCTTTCTCGTGACAATTGAATACTTCACTTTCCCAGTAAGAGCGACTGAAAATGAACCTCTCAGCTTCAATTGGCGCCTAATCTAAGCAGACTTCCATGCGACCAAACTAAGCGTTCACGATTCCGAGAAAGAAGGCTGAAACGTATGCACCACCCACATCAAGAAGCCTGGTAATTAGATGCAAACTAGATGCAAACGAGCATTCCAAACTTCTGTGACATCACATCCTGTTTCACGAAAGGACCGAAATTTCGCCGAAACGAAAAGACAAGGACCCTAACAAATACCCAGGTGCACAACCACAATGTATCGGACACCTGACGGACGCAGTCGCGACAATGTACCACCAACCACTTTTCCAGTACGCAACAAACAAAATTTTTACACCCCAAAAACTATGTCTCGGTACTCAGGTACCGAGACAAAAAGGGCCACTACGATCGAGTATGTTGTTCTACAACTCAATGCCACTACCTCGATCAGGAGGATGACGATTCAACGGACGAAGGTGTGCGTTTCGTCGAACTGAACGCCATCACGACAAAGAAGAAAACCAGTGAAGCCACTGCGACCTTTCGCGTGCATGGCACCGCCCACGAGATCACATTCCAAATCGATACGGGAACACAGTGCAACGTCATACCCTTCAGCGATTACGTCACTGCTACGGGAGATGAAAATGGCGTGAATTTGCTACCAACGAATACGGTTTTCATCATGCACAACAAAGCAACGAATAAACCGAAAGGCACTGCCAGACTCGTACTCGATCGAAACGGACAAGGATACGACGTCTTCTTATACGTCGTCCAAGGAATGTTGTTCCGGTACTGTATTGAGTTTGCCAACAAGCAAGGACATGGGACAAATAGAGATTAAAGACTGTGATCACGTGACGACTACTCCAAAGGCACAAGGCGAAGCTACAACGAAGCCGATTACAGATCCAATTCTAAAGCAGTATGCCGACGTTTTTACGGGACTGGACACGATCCCAGGTGAATACTCCATTTAGCTAAATCCGGATGTCGCCCCGCACGTCATTTCGCCACGACGAGTCTCCATCGCGCTGCAAGACATTGTTGAAGAAGAATTGGACCGCCTGATATCTTTAGATGTCATTGCTCTAGTTACTGATCCCACTCCTGTCACCATGTTACGTGCAGAGTAATCTATTGTGCTAAGGTACAGTTACAGCCTTAAGTAACTGATCCCACTGATTGGGTCAATTGCATGGTTGCTGTACGCATGCCAACCGGAAAAGTCCGACTTTGCATCGACCCTCCGGAAGTGAACAAAGCTATTAAGCGCCCGCACTACCAATTGCCGACTTTTGATGAAATAGCATCCCGTCTACAGAATGCCAAAGTCTACTCAGTCCTGGACGCCAAGACAGGATTTTGGCAGGTGAAATTGGTTACACGCTCGAGCTACTTAAGAACTAACCACATCTCTGCCGGGTTGGTGGCCGCCGGCTCTCGAAACTGTCAGTCGTACTCGAGCCATCCCGAGCCTTCCCAACGCTGCGCCTCACGGACCAGTAAATGCAGATACGCCATGAGGTCGGATTCGCGGTCAGGCTTAGCCGGGATTACCGCCACGTAAGACGCGTACGCTTGCACCCACGACAGCAGCGTAGTCTGACGCCGCATTGGCGTACAGGGCGCAAACCAGATCCCTTGCTCAGATTCGCGGCGGCGCAACTCTAGATTGTCTAGTAGTAAATCGGAAAAATCCACCAGTTTGCCATCCAGAATTGGAACCGGTGTCAACAAATCGCTGAGCAAAAACGGGGAGGATTGGGCCTTCTGTAGAGGCAAGCTATCTGCCCAGAGCGCCGGAAACCACTCCAGAAGCGCCATCGGCGATGTTGGTATCGGCGCAGGCGGTGCCCAAGAAGCCGTCAATCCTGCACCCGGCGATAGCGACACGCCTGGAGGAGAAGGCTGACTGCCCATCCCCAAGTCCACCACTGCGCTTGCCACCCTCGCCGCTTGCTCGTCGCCCACCGTCCGAGTGACTGCCGCTGTGCTGCCGGAGGTTGCCATATTGGGCGTCCTCCCGTTGCCTGCGCACGACCTAGGCCGGCAAGTACGCAGGGCGACGGAAGGCTGCCTAACGCCTCCCTGCCACCGCCTGCCGCTAAAGAAAACAAAGCTAAGCAACGCCTCCTGCCCACTTCCGCCGTGAGTGGTACGCGCCGAAGTCTGCCCGCCATGGCAGACCGCCAAGCTCCGCCACAAAGAGACGCAATGCTTCTCGCACCGCTTTTCCCTAACAGAGGGACCCTCAGGATCCCAAGGGGAGATGAGGAAGAAGCTTACCTAGTCGCTCCGGCACTAGTTTGGACACCACTGCGGTTTGAACGTCGTCGATTTCCTAAAGAAAGAAACGACTTTCAAAAAGAGGGGGAGAGCGATTCGCTTTGCGTACCGATTTGGACGTGCTGCCAACCGATGGCGTGTTGCGTTCGACGGTGATGAGAGCCATGATTGCATGATTGAGCGCAGCGCAAAGCGCTGATTGTGGGCCGTTTGGATACACACGTCAGACGTTCGCCGCGTCGTCGATCTAGCGTTGGCCGCTGTCGTTTAAACCGTAGGCGCGGTTGAAGAGGCTTGCCCGAGCGAGGCGGACGTCAAAGCCGAGCGCAACATGAACGGCGTGAAAAAGGCGTACGTGTTAGCACTGGCGCCGAGCGACTATCGTCGAGGCTTCCCCGATAGGGGGGACGTCTCCTGAGGAGCGTTGCAAGATTGAGTTCGGGTCCGCATGGGCGGCGATTGTTGAGACATGCACGAAACAAGGACACGACTCGACTGCTCGCTGGCTTTCAAATGACCCCTAGCCCGGCGTGCGTGCCTATATCGCGTAGGCGGGCTTGCATTCGTGCCAAATTCTCCCGCCTGTCACGTATCGATATTAACCGCGTCTAACTGAGTGTGCGTTAGACTTCACCGATTTTCTCTTTGTGTGGGCTCGCCGTCTACCGGCGGGTGCGAGGCAAACTTGGGTACGGCGCTTGCCACTTGCAAAGAGTTGGGAGTACTAGTTGCCCCGCAAAGAAATTGATGGACCACTGGCGTGTCTGCAGTTCTTGGGGATTACGATCGATACGCAGAAGGGCAAGTTACAACTCTCGGAGGAAAAGGTTAAACAAATGCGGCAACGGCTGGCGGAAACGCGGAAAGCGGCGCACGACAAGAGAGCGGCGACAAAAAAAAGCTGCTGTAGCTTATAGGAGTGTAACACCACCCGGCGGCTATAGTATAACCGGGCCGAGCGTTTGATCGACGGCTGCTCAACTTAGCACGCATCCCGCGACAGCTCCATTACCATGTTCGCACAATATCCTAGGAGGCGATGCAGGATATAGAGTGGTGGCAAACGTTTGCGGCGGAATGAAATGGCTCAGATCTCGCCACAGCGGCGTGGGAGACGCCCGGGGTATAGATCCAAACGGACGCGTCGGAATTGTGGGACTGTGGCGCAGTGCTGCTAGCAGTCAGAAAAGCCAAATCGATGGCTTGCACACTATAGTGGGAGGCACTAGTGGTAAGAAACCAAACAGATAGCAGTGAAGGAGCTGTACCCCGTACTGGCGGCGGCGCTGCTCTGGAGCCGGGCGTGGAAAGGGCGACGAGTACTCCTAAAATCTGACAATACTATGGGGATCTCAGCAGGCTCTAGCCGATATGCCACCCTGATGCGGCTTCTCAGAGCCCTGGCTTTTGTCGCCGCCCATCGGTGGTTGGTAGATACCTGCCCGGAATCCAGAACACGGTCGCGGACGCGCTTTCGCGTGTAGAGTAAATGATTTGCACGATTTGCATGAAGAGTGGGTCGAAGACCGCATTAGTAAGATCTTGACAAATAAGGGCGCTAGGCGACTTAGCCGAGGAGAAGCGGGTCTGGACCTCGGCCGTCTGGAGGATGCTCGAGCGCGATATGTGAATAAAGGTGTCGCCAATACAACTCGAAAAGCGTGCGACGTTTGACAACAAAGGTATCTTAGCGTCAGCCCCGCGCTTCGCATCTGCCCGTTGCCCGCCAGCGAGCAGACGCTATGCCTGTTCGCTACTGCTCTAGCAAGCTCAAGGTCGGTCCCATAAAATCGTATCTGGCTGCGGTGCACAATCTTCACGTCACCCAAGGAATACCTGGCGCCCCGCTAGATCAAAATCCTATGCTGGCGCTAGTGCTACAAGAAATCGAGCGAAAGCAGGCCAAACAAGAAAGAAATCGGGAGGACGCACGCCAACCCAAAACGCCCGCGCTGCTCCGAGTGCTCCGCGCGGACTGGAACGAGCGGTTAGGGCACTATGAAGCCACGTTGCTGTGGACAGCGGCGTGTGCTGGTTTCTTCGCCTGTTTATGCCCTGAGTTCACCGTGGAGTCGTTGGACGCGTTCAATCCGGCAAAGCACTTAACGGCGATGGACGTCGTTGTCAACAGTCGGGAAGCTAAACCCCCGCAACGGATACGGCTGAATATCAAATTCTCTAAAACCTAGCCTGTCACCGGCCCTGTCACCAGACCTTCTCCCCTGATTCCGTATAACTGGCTCGAGAGAAGGCCTGGTGACAGGCTATCTAAAACCGACCAATTTGGACGCGGAGAACAGGTTTACCTAGGTAAGACAGGGAATTTTTCCGCGGTTGCCGCAGTCTTGGCTTACTTGGCGGTGCGGGGCGTCGACAGCACGCCGTTGTTCATGTTCCGAAGCGGGGGCCTCCCTCTCGCAAACGGCGCTTGTGCGAGCGATACGAGCAGCGTTAGGTAATTGCGGAGTGGCGACGGAGTGCTATTCGGGCCACGACTTGCGAATCGGGGCTGCGAAGTAAGGAGTGAGTACAGAACGGATCAAGATGCTCGAACGGTCGTTGGCGGAGCAACGCATTTCAGCGTTACGTGCGACTAGCGGAGCAGGCGGCGTTATTGCAGAAACTGGAAGAGAGCGACCTTCTCCTCCCCGGGTTTATCAGGGATCAGAGGAGAAGGACCTGGCACGCGAGGCTAGAGTCGTTCCGGTACTTTCGGGCCTTAGAGGCTGTAGATCCAAACCGCTTTTTTCTTGAGTTTCTTTCTTGTTCTCTTGGAGATTACTCATCAAAGTTTCATCTCGATCGAATGAGTCATCGTCAGATGACACGGCAGTATTCGAGCAAGGACAGTGACATTTACTTTCGTACACCCACATGCAATCGGACAGAGCGAATTTCTTCAAGATAAACACCAGCAAATGGGAGACGTTATATACCGTTAGAAAGATCTTTCCTTTCTCTTTTACCCTACATTAATTAGTTAATTACATTTGAATTGGTAATTAAAATGCACAATTTTAAAAATTGCCATTTTTTAGCAATTTTGGACACGTTCGTCAACGTTATTTTAATGTAAAGCAAGCTCAAGAAATTTGAAAATTTCTAACGGTCAAGCTTTCTTTGCGTTTCTCGTAACTAGCGTTTGCACAGATGGAAGGTGACCGATAGCCAGAGAGAAAAGTCTTGCCATTTCCCAAACCAATTTCTGACTTTCCTAGAGCATTTAGGAGTTTCTAATGTCAGCTAACTGCATGTCTATTTGCTTTTTCTGAGTTTAGCGCCAGTGCACCTGTGCTAAACAGTATTTTCAAGAAATGCAAAGAAAGCTTGACAGTTATAAATTTTTCTGAGCTTGCTTTACAGCAAAATAACGCTTACAGATGTGCCCAAAATTGCAATACCTTGCTCAAATAATGGCGTGTCATCTGGCGATGGCTCTTTCGATCCAGCCAAAACTTTGGTGGGTAATCTCAAGGGAGCAACAGCCAAAAGCGGTTTAGATCTACTGCCTCCAACGCGCACAAGAACTGTCCGAACTACGTGCTGTCCGAAAGTACCGGAACGACTCCAGTTGGGAACGGTGGTTGCCTCCGGGTATCAGCTGGCGCCTGGCGGGACGGGTCCGGGACGCTCCACGCAACATTGCAACGGCGGCGTGGACCGCGACCGTGACCTGGCTTCTGCACCATGCAGCGCTGCCATGCACACGCATGAACCGAGCGGAGAGAGGAATCAAGCCACACTATCAGGCGGCGATTACGTATTTGGCAGCGACATCAAATCGGCCCGTCACAGATAAAATGCGCTGATTTCGTCGAAGCGACTAGCTGTCGCTGCCGAAGAATCGCTGCCTGATATACGTATCGTACTTCGTTCTGCACGGCCATGCGACCGCGTAAGACAAACGCATAAATGCAAGAGAGGGACGACTTCGCGGTCCGTAAACGACCCTTGCTTCGGCCCCTTCAGCTCAGCTTCAGCTCACGTGACAGGGGAGTTGCGTACCCTTTCTCTCCATGGGTACCGGATGCTCTAGAGCGTTGCCTCTCTCCACTGCCAGCTTGGAATCGGAACCCTTTAGACGACAAGGTAAGTATCGCTTTTCTTGCCTTGCCTACGAATATTCGTCCGCAAATTCTTTCAGGCCGAGACGTAGAAATCGACTCTCGCGGATTCACTCCATCTCGCGTTTTTGTGTGTTCTGGGCAGGTTTTCAAGTTCTTTTTAAGGATTGGACTCTCTTTTTGAAGCCTTTTCGTTTCTTTCCTCTTCTCTAGAGCGTTCGCTGGCGTGGCACGGAGGGCGTTTACTCGTTGAATCAAGTGACAACTGACGGCAAGAGGGCGATTACCGTAAAGGGAGGTGTCAAGAGCAGTCAGTTACAAGGGGAAAACGCTTTTGTGCACAAATTCAAAGCACCAGGCTCATACCAATTCGCAAGGTCAGAAATCATGACCGCCCACGTACGTACCCCGGCGGCGACCCACCCCTCTCGGCAACAGAAATGTATTAGTGTCGTTTCAAACGACACTGATACTTTGTACAGAGTCTGTTTAATTAACCTCTTGTGTACACTACTGTATAGCGGATTTACAGTATATGCAAAATCTTTTCTCTGACTAATTTTGCTCCAGCTGCGGTCATCAGACATTCAGTATCTGCACCGTTGACGTGGCGCCAAAGGAAGCAAACCTAATCAGAGTGAGTGAACTCTTTATGCATATGCGTATTAGTTTTATTTGGACGCACTTAGCTATTTGACGACGGGTTTAGCATCAATTGTTTACACGTTACCGTTGGCGAGAAAGTGACATGGTTATGGAATGACTGCCGTCGTCCTCAGTCAATAATTCAGGCGAGGTTGGTAGATGAACAGAAACAAATGATTTAGTTTCTTTAAAAGCTGTACGGCAGTTTCAATCTAAGGAGCGGAGAAATGGAGACACTTCACGACGGGTTGGTTACCTATGCTTATTGTGGCGATATAAATTTGATAAATTATTTTATAGAAATCTGCCACCTCCTTCCATCAGCGGGTCTTACGAGAACACCTTTGAGTAAGCAAGAGCTAATGTTGCTCTCGTGGCACTTCCCTACGTTGGCCTCTCTTTGGAAGGACTGCTGGAGTATTTTTCTTCCAAACGGAGACTCTGTACACAGGAAGCCCAACGCATCTCTGCATTGTTGATGCTCGTTCGGAAGAACGCGAATACGTGGCTTGTGTCAATGATGACGGCATTGTGCCAGCGTCTATCACGATCACCGAAGGAGATCGAATCTGGTGGCATTGGAACGGGATAAATGCACGTCTCATAATCAACGTCAAAGCTACTTCATTTTCACTATTTGTTTGATAGTGCAAGAGAAAACATAACATTGTAAGCCGTCACATTCAGTTGCTAAAGACAGGCAATTCGGTTAGTTTAATTTCCAATCGGACAGTGATTCGCTTATTCCATTCTGTACAGCCTTACAAATTTTCAAGTGGCTCGCTTCAAAGGTTGAGAAAAATCTCTTCTTTGAATAGTATAGATACTGTACTAGTTTTCTTTATAGTTCGACGGGAACGTTCAGCCACGTGTTCAATTATCCGGGCGTCTACCACTACGTTAGCGAAGGATCGGAACTCTGCATTGGCGTCGTGATCGTTGCGCCTCGTCAGGCAGAGAAAACGATTAACATTGACGGGGACGAGGAAGAATCAGGTAGATGAGACGTTCGCGTGGCTCGTTCGGTTCATACTGTATTCTACCCTAACTTAGTAAGCCTAGGCAGCGTGCATGTGAACGAAGGCAGTCTTGTTTGGCTCCTCTGGAACGAGACGAAACTCAAGGACTTCGCTCAGGTACAGTGCGTGCAAGCATCCGGGATCGGTGGGCGGGTGGTCGTCGTTTGTACGACCGTCAGTGTCGATCGAGCGTGCTCTTCTTCTTCCAGTCTGTTTTATATCTATTCTCAGATCGACTCCTGCATGCCGACGAAGTCATGCGGACGATACCACTATCGACCGTGCCCGAAACTCTCCAGCGCGATAGTGCGAATGGTCTCTTTCTCATCGCCGCTCGACGAACGTCGTTTCGCGCGATTGAACGACTTCGGGAAGACGTCGCAAACCTTCGACGACGTCGGTGTCTTTTGGCACAGCACTCGGCGTCGAACTGCGCTCGGCATTCACGTCGATCCAACTGCCCAGGTACAGTGAGAAGAGAAAAGCGTCTCAAATAAGAGGAACGTGACGGGAAGACCGTATCTTTTGCAGAATCGAAGTATCCAATTGCAAGCGGAGGGCTTTGAGCCCGCTCGCGCGTCCGTTCACGTTGGAGACTACGTCTGGTGGAAGTGGCACTTCGACGGCGAAGTCGTTTCCATAGTCGAGGTGAGCGAAAGAAGTTTTCCCCGAATTTGAGACTTCTTTCTATTAGTCGACTATTCAAGTATGCCATTTGCCCTTTCTAGACGGACAAATCTGGCGCCATTCTTGGTGATGCCCTTGGTGGCGGACCTCCGGTTTCTATAGGCGCCGCCATTTGTCAGTTGACTGCGCCGGGATTACACTATTTTGCGTCGTGCGTGAAATGGGCAGCTTCTTGATGTTTATTAGTTTAAGATGAGATACTGTATTGCAGGTCTGGCTCTTGTTGCGAGATTGAAGTTCTACGTCGAACTGGATTCTTCACCGTGAATCTCAAAGACGAAAGCCAATTGCAGCGGGAAGTTGTTTTTGTCTCTCCCGGCGACTGCATCTACTGGCAGTGGAATCAAAATCAAAGTTACAACGTGCACGAATTTCATACTGGAAGTGCGAGCCCAGTTGAGGTACACAGTTGTGATGGTATTCAAGATGGCGTTGTCAAAAAGTCAGTGCGATAGAAGAAATTGTTCAGTCTTTATTTTGGTATTACACAGGTGCTATTTCTCTAAAACGCTGTGGCAAGAAGGAGGCTATCACTTCGCTTTCCTCCCTCCAGACAAACAGCAGTGGTCTCATAAAGTTCAGGTGGCCCTTGGCCGATATGCAGTGTATAGTCATACTCAAACTTCACAAATATAGTCTCTTACAACCGTTATCGTTGAGCAACGGGAGGAAGCCAACGTTGTGTTTGTAAAGCGAACGGGATTTACTCCGGCTGCACTAACAGTTGGCAAAGTGAAAATGTCAACGAGAACTGATAATCTGCATATCACATGCGGCTATCTCGTTTGTCGTAGAATGACACAGTCGTCTGGCGATGGAGTGGTCCTGACGAATTCCACAACATCTATCGAATTCTTCCGCCTTCGGCCGCAAATGCTCGGGTAAACATTGGACGTCTTCTGTACGTGGACGATTCTTTCACTCCCCTTTTTCAGATGACTGCGATGGATGGGCCGGCTGGGTTTTCCAGTGGGGAGATGGTCAGCGATGGTTCCTTTTCGCACGTCTTCTCTACCTCTGGCACGTTTGTGGTGACGTCTGACGGTTCGCCCGGATCCCAGTGCGCCGTAATTGTACTCAAGAACGGTGCGATTGGACTCGCACTCGTCTTTTCCCTCCGTATGATACTCGCCCTTTCAGCTGACAAAACGCCAATGCCTTTTATTGCTAATGAACAAGGAAATACGGTATGTAGCGGGTAGGCGCGATGGAACGAATCGGGGTCTCCTGTAACAAGTTACTGCGTTCGAAAATTCGTCATTGGTAGCTACGCGTATAGGCATATCATTGCGTATAGGCATATCATTGCGCGCACTTTTTTGTTACACTGCTGAACGATTTACTGCAAGGTTTCTGTGGGCTGCGCTGCGTTTCTTGACTGTAGCTCGGACGACGCGGACATCAGCTACACACTTGACGGGAGTGATCCTCGCGACAGCGACAACTCGCAGGTAAATTTTTGCTGCGATGTTAACGAAAGAGAGTGCGCTATGTTCTTGCCTAGATCTACGATTCCGACTGTGGAATCGTTTTCAGCGATCCTGGTCCCATGGTTATACGAGCATGTGCCATGGCTGACGATCTGCTTACCAGCGACGTTTTTACGTCGAGGTGATTTCATCCGCTGAAATTGAGAGTTTGTTCCAGGAGACGTTTTTTCGTTCTCTCAGGCTCATCTGGGTTATTGATGACGCAGAGGAAGAAAGTCACGAAATTGAGGTACACTTGGCTTTCTGTTCAAGAGCTAACTGATAACCGTTCGTGGAGCAGACACAAGTTGAAAGCGATGCTCCGCCCAGCCGCGTGGAGGTGGCTACGGAAGACGTTAGCAATTTTGATACGCTCGCTTGCATGACAGATGACGAGAAAATTGCCCGTCACGCTGCCGACGATACAGTCGAAGGCGACGAAGAATCGGACGTCGCTGAGGAGCCAGAGTCTTTGCCTCAAGACGAAGAAGCCAACAATGAAAACGATAGAGTAGCAGAAGAACGAATGATCTCGTCAGATGACGAGAGACCCTCGGGAAGTAGCGCGAATCCTGTCCTATTCGAGCCGGTTATGGAAGAAGAGTCGGTTTCGATACGGAAGGAGGAAGAGGAGGCAGAACGTGCAGAAGATGCGACCAGCAATGGGATCTCTGGCGATGACGAACGCATAAATGCGGAGGAAAGAGCCGAAGAGGCGCGTGGGGCGTCGATTGAACAATCGGAGTTGTCAAGGCTGTGGTGCGACAGGTGCACTGCCGAGATCGTCGAGTTTGCTTGGGATCCTGCTATCTGGGATGCCGGTTATGGCGGGCGTTTAGTATTGCGAATTGAGGGAAGCCGATTTGCGGAAAACGTAGACAGTCACTCCAGGTACAGGGTTTGCTTCTCACCGTTTCTTCTTTGACGCAATGTTCATCTAGATGTGAGACTAGCCAATCTCTACCGAGTGAAGTATGGCACTCACACAGATGAAACACGCAATTTATATCTGTTTCTTATACAGGAGAACGCGTCGGTTCACTCATGGAGAATTCCAGACGAACAGAATACGATTTCAGCTCGAGGTTGCTGCTCGGGAATTGACTACAAGTAAGTTTAAAACTCAGTAAATTCTTCAGAAAAGGAAACGTTTGTTATAGGGCTTGGCTTTGCTCCGACGCAACTCTTCTAATATCAAAAGTCGTTTCTTTCACGCCTCCTTCGCCACCCGAGAGGAGACCGTCCCAGCCGCCTTCAATTCGAATTTTAGACCTTGAAGAAGACAGGGTACAAAGCAAAGCATGTTTAATTGTATCGTATTTATTATCGTATCTTCCGTTTTTGCTTAGGTCACTCTGGCGTGGTCGCCGCCTCGTCTGGATAACACCGTCGTCTCCCTTCTACGCTATCAAGTTTACGTCCAAGGCATTCCGGCTGGTGAGCCTTTGGACAAGTGGTGCTTGAAAACGTGTGTAGCTCAATTTGACGAAGGTGAGTATACTTTGAAGGAAATATTGGAAATAAGTCATAATTTGATTACGTAGGCTCCACGTCTGTTCTTCAGATTGCTGCAGTCGTGCAAGCTGATAAGGGCAAGGAACATCTTTTGTCTGATGCTCTAACTGTCACTAAGCCGGTTCCTATACCTTCGCCGGAGTTGTCTCCTCTTCCTCTACAAGATCTAATTGAATCGCGTGGCTTGAAGCCGACGCATTCTTACGGGTGCATTGGTCTCAAGTGGTGCGTTTCAACAAGCATAAGCGACGCCGAATATGACGTGTTTCTCGACGGAAAAAAGGTCGATTCAGTTCAGCCACAACTTTTGACGAATAAGCGACATAACGACGATAGCGGAAATTCCGACGAATCGCGGGTCTACGCCCATGTCGTAACTGATTGTCAACCCGGACGGACGTATGACGCGTCAGTAAGAGCAGTTGTCCGGCTCAAAAAGAGTTCGGACGAGGTCCAAAACGTTGTCATGCTTCCGTCGGAAGGCGCTATGTCGAACGCGATCACAGTCGTCTGTGCGGCTCCTCCCGATTCACCACCCGAGTTGCGTCTCTCCTCGCTTGATCATACCGGAATCGCCATTGAATGGAACCGACCAAACGAGTATGGAGAAGCAAAGTTGTCGGTACAATTTGTAGCTTTGTACAGTGTACCTGCAGGCTCATTTCTAATTTAGGGTTTCTTTGTGGACGTGAATGGGCGTAGGCAATGTCGGCTAAGTCCAGAGGCGCGTCGTTTCAAGCTCAATAATTGCGACGTAGGAAAGCGCTATCAATTCACCGTGACGTCTCTTACGGAGCACCTCGTCGGTAAGCCGCTTGACGAAGAAAACGACGGCGGTACAGCGGCTTTCGGCGACAGTCCGGCTGATGGGCTAGTCAAATCGGAATACCACGGTTGCGTTTCCGGCTCGTCTTTGTCCGTACGATTCAGCGGACTATTGCTTCCGCCGGACGAACTTCGTTTGGCGGAACTACGACCCAATTCGGTTGTCGTCGCCTGGAAAAAAAATCGTACAAAGCAAGACAGGGACGACGCTTCTCATTACGTCAATCCGGACAAGTTCTTAGTCAGGTGGATAAAGGCAAAGAACAGCGTTGAAGAAGATCCAATTGAATGCAAGACCGTCGTAAAAGGTAGATCCGCAGCTTTCGTCTTGGCGTGCGCTATGGCTTTGCTCTAGCTTCTAGCGAAGAATGCTATGCGGTGACTCTGTCACCGTTGGAGGTTTGTGCGGAATACGTCGTCAGCGTCGAGGCGCAGGCTCGCATTTACGGCAGTTTCCGTTCTGCCAGTTACACCACGGCGAAAGCTCAATCAAAGCAATTGGTGTTTTCAAGCGCCGAACCGCCCGGTCCACCCCGCGATCTCAACGTTGTCGCCGTCTCTTTTGATCAAATTGCGGTAGAGTGGACTCTCCCTGAGGTGAGGGGAATACCGATTGAGAAATTGATCGTGACGGCGCAGAATGACGACGAGTCATCGCAGTGTTGCATAGAATTTCCCGTCGATACGACGAGCGCCGTTCTTTCCGGACTGAAATCTTCAACAACGTACGTCGTCACCGTGGCAACGC
Organism: Oscarella lobularis; assembly: GCF_947507565.1. NCBI lineage: Eukaryota > Metazoa > Porifera > Homoscleromorpha > Homosclerophorida > Oscarellidae > Oscarella > Oscarella lobularis. Next base: position 1,851,590 of record NC_089176.1, read on the forward strand.
GTGCCGAAGCAACCTCTGTCGTGACGACGCGCACGCTCGGTCTCGAGCCCGCGTCGACGTCGGAAGTCGAATCAAAAACGCAAACCGCGTTCTGCGTCGCCTGGGCGCCGGCAGTGACAAGCGGTTCATGCTACGTTGAAAGCTACATTGTCCAGTGGCGAGAAGCTGCGAACGATTTTCGTCCGATCTTTCCAGTCAAGACGATTTTGAGCGACTTTCGCTCGGAGCCCGGATGGAATGCGGCTGTTTGCCTTGCCAACGAAACGCGCTGCACTTTGTCCGGCATGATAGCCGGCTTGACGTATGCTATTCGCGTCGTAACCGTTGTAAAGTCGGCACTGCGCGTCGGCGTTCCCGACGTGCCGTCGATGTTTTGGCACGTCGGTTTGCCGATTACGGAACGAGTCCCAGCTGCCGTAGATTGTCCTCACCTGCATGTTGCCGCCTATACCGAGTCGAATATTGATTTGTTTTGGCCGAAACCGCCGACGAGGGTACCCGTTCGTGTCGACGGCGACGGGATAAAAATTAGTCCGAATGCAAAAGTGTACAATCCTTCTATCAAAGGCACCGCTAGTGCCGTGTCCTTTTACCGGGTCGAAGTGAATGGAAGCGTTTTGGCGGCTCGTCTCAACGCTAATCAGAACAGATATGTTGTAACTGGTTGTACTCCGGGTGACGTCTACCGTATTCAGCTCATCGCCATGTCTGCGCGAATGGAAGAAAGTCGTAAAGGAGTAAAGGTAAGTTTATAAAATCTCTTTCGTTTACGAATGTAAAGAAAGTGAAATCGCCTTGTAGTTATTAATAACCCTGTCCCGAAACTCTATCTAATCTACTGTCTCTTTTTCTAGAATCGTTATGATGAGTCCGTTTCAGAATTGGTCGAGCTCAAGCTGCCCTCGCTAGGCGAAAAGTGCGTTGTTTCCCGATTGGCTTGTCACGTTGCTTCTTTTTCAACTACCGCACCTGTAACGGACGGCTTTCGAAGCTTTATTGCCGTGGAGTGGCGTGTTCTCGGCTCGGAGTTGTATTCTCCGGTGACAGTGAGGAAATTCGTTCTGCGTTGGTGGTCAAACCGAGATGCTTCCGTACAATCAGCAGTTGTTCCGGCAAACCAAACGTCGTACGACATCAAAGATCCAGAACAGAGGTAGATTTGTTATTAGGTATTCAGAGCCTTGGCTTGTGCATTTATACATATTTACAGGGCTACCTATAGTTTGACTGTTGAAGTTGTTCCTACCGTAGGTGACACAACTTGGGTATCTCCCGTAGTTACTTGTCAGGTAAGCGTACGACTGTCTCTCTCTTTATTATATATAAATATTTGACGGGAAATTTTAGATCCCTGGCCAGCCCGACCCGCCCGACCTTTGGCTTCATTCAGCTACCGAGTCTAGTTTCACTATCGAATGGAGTGAACCGAAAACGTACGGCGGCGCGTCCATCAAAGGATTCCAGGTTGCTACCAAACTCCCGGTAAAATTCCGGCTCGCAGCGTTGTATTTCCTCACAGGCGTACGTCAACGGAAAAAAAACAGGTCATCTATTAAGTCCCAGTCATCGCAAAGCGAGGCTTCCGTACAAGCAGACTAGGTAAGTCCTTCTGTCTTTCGTCGTATGCACGGCAACGTAATTTCACTCAGAAAATACACTGTCACCGTGGTGGCAGTAAGCTGCGACGCAGATATTGGCGATTCTCGGCCGTCCTCGCCTCTCTACATTGACGGCGCGACGCTGTGTCGGCCGAAAGTCGTTGCATTTGCATCGGACGAGAACGGAACCTTACAGAAACCAAAGCTGGACACAAGTCCTTTCTTGGAAGTTCATGCAGTTGCCGTCGGAAAAGACTTCATTGATCTTGATTGGAAAAATTTTCTTGGTACAAACGTTACAGAAGATTACTTTCTTTCTAACCTGAATTGTTCTTTTAGCGACAGCTGATGTCGCAGCTTATACGATACAATGGAGCAGCACCGTGTCTCACCGCATGCAGGAGGTCAAAGTAGACGGCGCCGTTCAGTGCTATTCGTTGAAGAATTGTTTGCCCGGAACGTCGCACTTCGTTCGCGTCGTTGCCATTGGGGATGACGGAACGGTGATGGCGAAGTCAAAGCAGTTGACGGTTCAGACGGGCGCTGTGCCCAATCCTCCAAAATTTTTACTAAGGTACAATAAAGTAGGTTAGGATATAGTTCTGACTCTTTGTTTTTTAGAGAGTCAGCCGACGGCATGGTCATTCTGGAATGGGTGAAACCAGACCTAATTGGCCCGACAGTGCTTTCTGGCTATAAGTTGAAGGTGCGTAGTTGTTATAGATAGAGGAGGCCGTGTGGCCGGCCTCGTTAGTCATGGGATGGTGCATTTTTAGGCTAATTGTGATCAAGAAAAAAAAGAGCTCCTTATTCATTCTAGTAGTACATCTCTATCTTACTCGTGTAACCAGCCGTGTGAAGTTTATACTTTTCAAATCAAGGTTTGTACGATTATTGCATGTTGAAGTGCAGGCACTTGACTCTATATAGGCTTTGGCCGGAAAACTTGGAGAGAGCTCTTGGTCAGAAAAGCTTACACACACTACAGAAGGAGTCAAAGTTCTTGGATTTCGATCTGTTTCAAGCAACGCCACAAATGTGGTCAAGGTCATGTGGGAAGTTCCCAAAACTTGCGGAAACATTCGACTGAGATCATTTAAGGTTTGTTTTTTTGGTAAACTGATAATAATGTCTACGAGTATCTTCGAAGGTATTTTGTCTCGTTGGAGAGGAGTCTGATTCTCTGAACGCGTCCAGCATCGTTTCTGATAGTCGGTCAATAGCCCACGGTCCTCTAAGAACGACGGTTTTTCAAGACGTTTTTACTGGCATTTCAACAGGTATTAATCATTTCTGCGAGCTGCTACTCACGGGTGACTTTTAGAAAGTATTTGCTTGCTTGTTTTGGCTGTGGATTCGTCTTACTCCCGCGTGACCTATTCAAGTCCCATCCGAGCTCGACCGACTCAACCGCCAAACGTGCCGTCGATCGCTGTCACTGTGCTAGGCCTCGACGAAAGGAAGCAAGTGCTCCGGTCAGTGCACGAGCTCCTCGGACAACGAGACAGGTCCTTCGACATACAGCTAGGGCGGAGCGATCTGACGCTTATGTCCATTTACTTTTAGCCTCTCTTTAAAGCTTCACTGGCAGAAGTCAAAACTGGCCAGGTGGCCGAGTAAAAGACGTGAGGAAGAGGTGAGAGCTATATTACGTTTGGTGGTGGTAGTTTATAGCTTCCTACAAGGTCACAAAGGTCTCCCAATCTCTAGCAGCTACTGAAAAAGAATTAGTTGGGTTGGTGAAGTTTCTGCACCAGAGAACGGGTTAATTTTCACTTCCTTTGTGGAGATACTGCCAGTACATCGAATCGTCTAGGTTTTGCTAGCGTCCTTGTCAGCTGGAGTCAAGCACTATCAGAAGAAAATGCGGTCGTTACCGGGTACCAACTTTTTGTTGACGGAGAGCCGTGGGGTCGTAGACTGCTTCCAAGTGCAACCGAAGTGAAGATTAAGGTCTTGTTTATTTTACTAAACGATCCGCGTTCATACGTTGCTAATTAATTTAATTATTTGTTGTCTCCAGTTGGGTATTGACAAAACTGAACACTCTGTGCAGCTCGTAGCAACTACTGACCATCCCATTGGCAACAGCAAACCGAGCAATTGCGTTGCAGTGAGTTTGGCTGATTTCAAACCCTTGACGTGGTTTTGCTTATCGTCGGTGCACTGCGAAGGCGTCAGGTCAGCTTATTACTTTTACACGTGGAAGACAGTCAAATGTATTTTGCTTAAGGTGGCCTGAAAAGGGGTCCTGTGCCTATCAGGATACTCTGACCCATGAATTGACTCGTCCTCCGCTGGGACCAGGAGCCCTTCACGCCCACTTGGGATTTTTGCGTCCGCACTCGCCGTCTTCTCCGCTAAAAGTCGTAGACGTCCTTAGCGGTCAATTGAAGAGTCTAGCGCCGCTACTCAAGTCGGGTGTTCGTCCACTGCCATCAGTTGTCTTGTTTTGGACGAGATGGTATTTATAGTGATCTGATTCTCTATTTAGCAAAGCATAGCGCTGTTTTTTCTAGGTGTTCTCCGTCGCTTGCTGCCATGGAAGTCTTTATCAAGATGAGTGACCAAGACAGCTTGAATGTAAGCCTCTTGTACCTTATTACGGCGACGACACTTTATGTCTCATTCAGTGCCGATTTGTTACTTGTTGCCTGGAGAGCGGCGAAGGCCACGTTTCTCAGCTTCGCAACTTGGTTCTTCAGACCCTAGCTGAGAGGAGGTGGAAAAGAAATCATGCCGTCGTTCAACAATGCTGCGCCCCGTCTAGCTCTCTTCTCGCCGATTCTGTTCAGGAAACGTTAGGCATCATCGGCGTGCCAACTTGGCTTTGCATTCACCCCGCAGGTGCAACGCAGGTAGAAGTTTTGTTCGTTTTGCAATAGGTTTTTAGGGTATGTCGGCTGGCAAGGAAGATGTCCTGTGGTTAGTGACCCAGATAGCGCAACTTCGTTCTTCAGAAACGTCATCGAAGTCGTCCTTGATAAAAGTTAGAAGGTAGAAAGTAAGTTTTTCTATCGAGGTTTTCATGTTTTTGTTTTCATACTCACTTTTGATACGAAGACCTATGGAATCTTTTTTGTCTGAATCCCCTTTAACGTTAACCCCAGCGAGATGTTGCGTGCACCGGCGCCTCGTTTTTAACTTTTTAAGACATTTTATCACGTTCTCGACAAAAATGGAAATGGTTACAAAAATAGACTCCGCCTGAAACGGCAGGCAGAGATACGGCAATTGACTTCACTGATCAGTTAACTAGAGTTCGTCGCTCAAAGACGCGTGGTAGATGACCTCTGACGAGCAGGGGAGTCGTCGTCGTCGTCGTCTATCATCCAATTGGCTTCCTCTCCCGCTGGTATTTCCAACTTTTGAACCAGTGCTAGAAGGAGCTGATTCTGCCTCTCCATTTTCTCTGAGATTTCTTTCAGTCTGTTGTGAAAAATCAACGTGCAAACGTAACTCGCGAAAGACTCGTTTAGAACCTCTGCTTTTGTTTGTTTAATTGTTCCTTGACTTGCAGAATTTCTGGGCTTGCAGCCGCATCGCCGGAGTTGGCGAGTCCTTCGTACGCAAACGACAGGAGCTGTCAACAAACCGTCTTAATTAAGCAAATGCCTTACGAAAGGTAAGCAAAATTACGTTTTTCATGTGCTTGCAAGCGTTAGGATAAGAAAGGAACTCGTCGTGACAAACTTTTTTCCTAACTTTCCTTGGTAGTTTGCTTTCCAAACTTGAGTGAAACTCAACCTTTGACAAGTATTTGCATATATAGCCGGTCCCTTACACGCACTACAGTACTAGTAATACCTGCATAGCAAGTCTTTTGAGCTCTGCATTTTTTCTCACACCTTCAATGTCTCCAACTGCAAGACCGATCTAGCAATGCAAAAATGTATACTTTGTCTTATAGCAAAACTTGTAGACTTAGTTACTAGTAAATTCATGAAGATAATTGGCATGAAGAGGAGCAAGACGATTAGCATTATCCAAGTGAGGGCCGGATAGCGCAGTCCCTGGGTGGTTTGAAGAGCGTAGTAGTCTTCGAAAGAAAACTCTCCGAGCATAACTTCGAATACGTTCAGGAATGCTTTGGGAACGTTCGTAAACGTCGGCTAAATAGAGAAAGAGTATTTATTTCTTGACTTGTTATATCTAGTTGTTTGCTAACGTCTGCTGGAAATAGGAGAACATAGAAGCAGAGGCCAAAGGCCACAATGATAACAAAGAAAACTCCCAGCACCTAAATGTGATTAACTAAAAATTGTCTAAACTGCGAAGGTTCTACGGGCACCTACCACTAGTAGAGTTTTAACAACTTCTACGAACATCACAATGTAAATTCCAAGCGCCTCAAATCTAACAAATTGCGATCATTTTAGATTTTTTTAGTTGTGTACAACATTGTCTACCTTTGCAGGTACAAGAGAAAGTTCATCCATGCTAAAAAGACTGCCACTGCTCCCATTTGATATTGATATAGGTCCCTGACGTTTCCCATGGGAATAACAAAAAGAAGCGTTGTGATGTACAAGGCGAGCTCAAGATAGTTTGTAAAATCTTGAAAATACTTCCATTTCTGTGAGAAGCAGGTAGAGCTTGGAAGGACGTACGGACAACTGTTTGCATTTTACCATTTGGACGATTTGCGTGATTTCTTTCACAATGTTGGCGACAGCAAAAGCGATGACAAGGTACTGACAGGCTTTGGCGTAGGCAGGCAACTAGAAGAAGAAAATGAACTTTAAAAAGGAGTAGCAATCTCAATTTTGACGCGTCTAGTGACGAAGGTCAAGTGACAACAGTCTGGGGTGAGTCTTAGGTGAGTAGTCTGTGCTGGTGCCAACGTATTTTGATCTCTCTACAATCTGTCTTACTTCTGGCTTTGTCGTAAGCGATCCGTTCGAAGCCCTGTAGAGAGTTTCGTTTCCATTGGGTGGAGACACAGGCAAAGGCACAAGGCAGATGAGACTGGTCAGAAAAACCAGATAGAAGACGTAGAGAATTGTATTGATGCCAAACGCGACTCGCCCGTACGATTTCCTATAAAGAGGACTTCAGAAGATGGGAACGATTCGCTGCCTGTCTGGCGCACCATCTAGACGTAAGAAGGGCATTGGAAACGGGATGGCTCAGCAGTTCCTTCCTGTTATATTTCACCATTTCCTGAAAAAGCCAAGATTTTCTTGTGATTATTACTATTTTCTCTCTTATACCAGCAGTCCTGGAATTGGAGTCTTTTCCTGTCCTTCCGCAATGTCTGGTTCATCATCCTTTTTTTCATCTGGCGGTGGTGCTGAAGTCGTGCTCTCCACCGGCGAGGGTGTTTCTGTACTTCTATCTCGCACGCAAAGAAGATATTTGAAATTGTATTTGATCTGACATAAGTACATTTTCATTGCGTTGACAGAAATGGACAGTGGGAGACGGATGAGCTTACCCAGTAATTTTTGTCTTCGCTTGAAAGGCCGCTCTTAGTTACGCAGCTGTCGAGCGCAACCTAAGTGTATTACAAACAGTATCACCAAATTACGAAGTCTCTCGAACGGTCTTACTTTTGCCACGTCGGGCATTTCTTGTACAAGCCTCATCATTGGATAGCCGCGTTTTCGATTTACAAACGATAGACATTCCTCCCAGCTAAATTCAATCAATCAGTCGTTTCCTCCCTCTCACATGCGGAGCTTCCCCTCGTGCAAATTACCGTTGGTGCTCGATTGCTACTTGAGCGCATTTGTTTTTTTTCAAATCAATTGCAAGATCGAAGAAACTATTGCCATCCTTGTTAGCAATAATTTCTGCTCCTTCGCTCAGAAGAAATTTGACAGCAGCCGGATGCCCGCCTTCGACGGCCATGTGCAGAGCAGTATTCTACGCAAAAGAACCGATCGTCAACGAGTATTTCACCCTCAGCCCGCTACTTACGCCTTGGTGATTCTTCCAGTTCATGACGTATGGATGAGAACTGAGGAGCGCCGAAAGGCACTTGACGTAACCTCCAAAAGCAGCGCTGTGAAGAGGCGAGCATCCGCCAGAGCATCTGCAGCAAAAGAAGTCGAATAGAGGACGCGCCGGCAGACGCGTTGCATTATTATCTCTCTACCTAAGAATGATCGCCCCTTCTCTGAGAAAGAGATCAACGAGCAAGTGAAAGCCGCAATGAGAAGCTACGTGCAGCGGAGTCATTCCAAGGCGATCTTCTTCGTTGATGATCTTCTGGCCGAGGTGTCCGGTCAGAAGTCGTCGAGCTGCGTTGTATCGGCCAAATCTAGGCAATAGAGAGCTGCAGAACTTTGACTTCTCTGATTACATTGTTCTACCTTGCGGCGAAGTGAAGTGGAGTCGATTTCTTGTGATCTTTCGGATTTCTTGACGCTCCCTTTTTTAGCATAAGCTCGAGGGGCTACAGAGACGATATAAGTACGCGTTTCTTGGCAATCTTTTCTCTATCCTACCCCGTCGTAGCCTGCTTTAGATGCATAATGAACGGGAGTCAATCCCAACGCATCCTGATCATCCAGCAGAGATCGGGGTATATTAAACTCCGGCTAGAGCACCGCTGTCAGCAATAAGCATGTGTTAACATCGTTTCTGTCAATACCTGAGTTAGAATCAGTTCGGCAACTGGCTCATTTTGCTTAATGATAGCCAAATGGATGAAGTTTCTGTTGTTTGTATCTCGTCTGTCGGTGTCTGCTCCTTGACTAAGCAAGAACTGCATCGTCTCCTTGGATCCGGCTTGCGCAGCAACGAGCAACGGCGTCCGTCCGAAATTATCTGTTGCATTGACGCTTGCTCCCTAGCAAAACAATGTCACAGCAAAGAACGTTTTCAACAAAACGCAGTAAACTTTGTTGATCAGAAACTTTGCCACAGTCAGGTGATTGAATATGGCAGCCCTTTAGGCAGAAAAAATTATTTACTGTAGTTTACTAAACGACTTTACTAACTTGTGGAGTGGTGTCTGCCCGGTAGGATCTTTTGCTTCAAGTAGCTTTTCGGTGGCATCTTTGCAGTGATTCAGTATAGTTTCGATCATAGGAACAGATCCCTGAGAGCACGCCAGGTGAAATGGTGACTCCGCTCGCGAGTCCGTGTTGAAGAGACGACAGCCTCGCTCCAACAGCAACTTGGCAACCTAAAAGTACGTTTTCTTCGACCAAATCTACGTTGTGCAGTACAGTAACTTACGGGAATGTTTCCTCCTGAGATGGCTTGGTGAAGACCAGACATTCCATCGTCATCCGTAAAATTTACTACGTTGTCGAGTGGATAATTGAATCTCGTCACAGCTTAAACGAAACCAATATTCCTTTTTCATTAAATTTTGGAATTATCTCCATACCGAGGTCAATAAGATAATTGACCATGTGCGGTTTTCCTTGACGTGAAGCAAGATGGATTGGCCGAAGACCGTTGCCATCGGCAATACACGGATACGCCTTATGAGCCATCTGCGCGTTCAGCCATGAAATAAAAGTGAGTGCGGTGGCACAGCACGGTACTCACCAGTGTGTCAACGATATCAGTATTTTCTCCCAACGAGGCCATGTGAAGTGGAGTTCGGGCGTGTTCTCCGCGAATGTTCACGTCAATTCCCTCGTGCGTGGCAAGAATCTTTATGTGTTAAAATAAACGAAGAGGCTACGGCGCGGGTGTTTTTCTACGCTCACCAACACCATTTCGTTGCTTTGTATCCGAACGGCCGTGTGCAGTGCTGTTTCCCACGTAGTCGTCTTCACATCAGTTGCCGCGCCGTTCCTAAGCAAGAGTTTGACGGCCTCCGGCTTCTCGAACGTGATCGCCCAGTGAAGAGGAGTCTCGCCCTGTTCGTCTTGGCTGTTTAAATCTGAATTTAACTTTAGTTCTACAAAACGAAAGCTACAGAACGCAACCAGATCAACCTGCGTGATTCTGAATCAGGTGATCCATCACCTCCAACGCAGATTCAGACGAGGCGTGGTGAAGCGCCGTTGCACCGTGCTCGTCCGCCGAAAGGACGGCGTCGGGGTGCGAAGAAACAATACGGCGAACCGCTTCGAGGTCGCCTTCGGCGGCTGCCTGTGGCATATAAACAATGAGTCATGCCTCATCACGGCACCCCCACGCGAGAATGAGAGACTTGGTGTATTGGAAGCAGCTGGCCGTTCAGCTCGTCAATCGTCATCATCTCCATGAGGACGGTGTCATTTCTGTTCATCTGCTTTTTAGCTTTCGCTTTCCAAATCTTGCCGGCCTTCACCGTCTCCGAGTACGATCTTCCGCTCGTCGCCGAGGTAGGCGGTTCCGTGGCGGGTCGTCGCGTTGACGCTCCCGGTCCACGAGAACCTGCGTTTATTCCGCCTGCGACCACCGCTCCGGACCCCGGCGTCGAACGGCCCCAGCGGGAGAGTATGCGTCGCACCGTAGACGATGAGGATGCGTTTGATGCCATGACTCCCTCAACTGAATGAATAATGAACCGAGTCTGCAGAACACGTGAGCAATTTCGACTCATCCCTACTTTCACACCCGTCTATACAGTAGATACATTTACGGCTACTGTACGCGATTCACCTCACAGACGAATCACGATGAAGATCCAAAGCGGCAGGACTCGAGATCAAGGAAAATTTAGAGGTGCTTCGTCGACGGGAAATTGATGTTTCACATCGCCATCATGATCATCGTCATATTCGTGACGATAGCGCGCAATGGCTGTAACTTGCCAGCAGTCAAGTGTAGATTGTGGCCGGTTGCCTAGAGGAGTGACTGTGGGGAACTCGACGGTGACGCGTGGGGCGCTGCGTTGACTCGGATTTGCAAGAAGTGTACTCCTGTTTATTAGATACTTGACGGGGTCGCCCGGATCTCTAGAGAGGACCCGGACTATACAGACAAACGGACAACATCAACAGCTAAAACGGCTACAACTACCCCCCTTTCCTCGAGAAGGTGAGCGCCCTCGGGAACTAAACTGGGGCCTCTAACATACAAACACGAAAAACAAACCACGAACCAGTGTACGTCGCAACGAAGCGCCACGCGTTCACGTGGACCAGTTCGGGTCTTGAAAGCGTACGGGAGCTCTTCCAGCGTTGGCGCGGCGAGGGCGCTGTCGGCCAGCTCCATGAAAAGAAGATGATGAAGTAGAAGAGACCGGATTCTCACCGGCATAAAACGGACGTGAAGTAGCAGATGATTCTGGCCCACCGGCACTATTATCCCCTGGCCAATGGGGGTCTACGCCGTCGCGTGACATAGTGTGCGCCGAAGGGGGAACCCACTCATCTGTCGACCCCTGTATCACTTCTTCCTGAGGTCGCCACACGCCCATACTACTAGGGCAGGAATGCCTTCGACGGAGTGAAACGCTGGCGGTTTCTCCCGTCGTGTGACGTTTGTCCTCAGGATCCTTCGCAATACACCCATCGTCATGAGTATGTTGGGCGTCGCAGTTGAGGGCTAACTTCTGTCGAAAATACTTCTGACCCATAGGAGGGTAATATAAGATGATACGTTGAACGTGAGTGATCAAACGCTGTTCCGGCGTATCCACTCTGGATAACTCGTAGTTGACGGGCGACAACTTCTGGATGACTCGGTACGGACCGGTGAAACGCTCTTGAAACTTCTTTGATAGACTGGCGCTCAAAACTGGACGATGTAGCAGAACCAGAGTACCGGGAGCAAGCTCAACCGCGTACTGGCGTCGATCATAGAAGGCTTTGCGTTTCTCGTCGGCTTCCAGCTGAAATTCCCGGGCAATCTCGAAGGCCTTCGACAGCTTCCGAGTGACCTGGATACTGTAGTCGCCAGCGTTGACAACGGACGAAGTTGTAGACTGGAAAGCCGTCGTCGGAAGTCGAGCGTCGCGTCCATGGACGAGATAAAATGGAGTGTTGCAGACAGCATCGATCACGCTTGTGCGATAAGCAAATGCGATCGCTTCGATATGAATATCCCAATCCGATTGTTCGTCGTTGACAAAGGTCGTAATCGCCGCCTTCAACGTGCGGTTGAAACGTTCCACTTGACCGTTGCACTGTGGGTGATATGCCGTTGTGAACAGTTTCTTGATGCCAAGACGTTCGGCGAGTCGACGCATCAAAGCGGAGGTAAACTGCGCGCCACGATCTGATAACAGTTCTTTCGGACATCCGTGTCGCAATATGATCTTCTCGACGAAGACATCAGCGACGGTGATCGCGTCGATCACGGCGACAGCAGCGATCTCGACCCAACGGGTGAATCGGTCCACCATTACGATAACGTAACGATTTCCTGCGTCGCTGATCGGGAACGGGCCAGCGATATCTATACCGACCGTTTGGAATGGCTCGGTAGCGCTGAATAACTGCATCTGTCCCGCTCGCACCGGTTGTAGTCGCTTGCGCATTTGACATTTGGTGCACGATCGTACGAACTCCTTCACATCATAGCTCATCCCCTTCCAGTAATACTGGGATCGCAATTTCTCGTAGGTCTTCTCCCGTCCGAAATGTCCGGAGATCGGCAAGGCGTGTGCTGCAGTAATTGCATCCAGACGATCGACGGGGGCCAGGTAAGGCACTGAGAGGATTCCGCGACGGTTGTCCTTGGTGGTATAGCATAGGAGACCCGACGCCGCCTCGAGAGAGAGTGTCCCACGATCGCGTAGGAGTTCCATCACTTCAGGAGGAGCGTGGCTAGGCGTAACCGCTGAAAGGTACTGTCGGACCGCGTGTAATTGCGGGTCGAGCATTTGATGAACGCGGAGATCGTTGACTGACGGAACACGGACGGCACAAACGGAAAGTACCGTCGGTAAACGAGAGAGAGCATCGGCATTCCGGTTAGCGCGTCCCGGCTTGTGTCGTACTTCGAACACAAAATCCTGGAGCTGCAGAATCCAACGCGCCAGTCGTCCGGAGATTTTTGTCGACGACATCAGCCATTTCAAGTTGGCGTGATCAGTAATGACGATGAAGGACGACGGGGCGAGGTAATGACGAAAAGTCTCACAGCCATAGACAACCGCCAGAAGCTCCTTTTCGCGTGTGTCGTAGCGGCACTCACGATCCTGGAGGACGCGACTAGCGTATCCAATGACGTGCTCCAGTCCGTCGGCACCCGTTTGTGATAGTACCGCCGCGATTGCTGTATTTGACGCATCTGTCTGCAGCAGAAAGGTTTGACTCCAATCAGGATATGCCAAAATCGGTGCCGTGGAGAGACGCGTCTTCAACGTGGCAAACGCGGTTTCTTGATCAGGTCCCCAGTCGTAGACTTGATCGTCGCGCAACAGCTGCGTCAGTGGTTGAGCCACTGCTGCGTAATTGTCGATGAATCGACGATAATAGGAGGTTAATCCCAAAAATGAACGTAATAATTTCTTTGTAGTAGGTTGAGCAAGCGACGTGACGGCCTGCACTTTTTCAGGGTTGACCCGAATTCCTTCCACGGAGACGATATGTCCCAGATAGTAAACTTCGGATTGGCCGAAGGAGCATTTGGACGGCTTCAATTTCAGACCATGCTTCTCGATTCGGCCGAGGACGTCGCCCAGACGCTCAAGGTGTAGCTCGAAAGTTGGTGCAAAGACCAAGATATCGTCCAGATAAACAAGACAAGTACGCCATTTCGCCCCAGCAAGTACGAGGTCCATCGCACGTTGGAAAGTACTGGGAGCGTTACAGAGACCGAAAGGCATTACCAGGAACTCATACAATCCTAACGGACAGATGAACGCGGTCTTCGCCACGTCTCCCGGCGCCATTCGTATCTGCCAGTAACCCGCTTGTAAATCCAGACAGCTGAAGAATTTGTTGCCACCGAGAATGTCCAAGCTGTCGTCGATACGAGGGAGAGGGTAACGGTCTCTCATCGTGAGCGCGTTCAAGAGACGAAAGTCGGCGCAGAACCGCTTGTCTCCCCCCTTTTTGTCAGCAAACAATATTGGACTGGCCCATGGCGACGTAGAATCACGTATTATTCCGTGAGTCAGCATTGCATCGATCTGACGTCGAGCTTCTTCCATCAACGGCGGTGCTAGTCGTCGAGGTGGCTGACTAACGGGTCGATGATTCCCGGTGTCGATCGAATGAGTGACGCCTTCGAGTCGTCCGTGCTCCTCCAGTCCGGTAGCGAAAGCTCCGTTGTGGGCCTCCAACAGTTGAAGGAGTTGCTTTTGCTGTGAATCCGTCAGTAGTGAATTGATGGAAAATAAGACCGACTTCTGTCTGCATTCGGCACGACGTATCGCCGCGATTTCCGCCGTCAGCTCTGGCAACTCTTTCGTCGGCATTCGCTCTGTGCTGGTCGTCGAAACGTCGTCCTCTTTTGTTTCTAATGAAGTTGTTGGTTCGGCACTCGCCGCTGGTGGATCGTCGTGAACGGGCTTGATGACGCGATCGCCCGACGGACAGAACGCCAATGAAGCTGGGCAGTGTCGATCGGCTGTTATCGCACAAACACGATATTCTTCAGTCGCCGTGGTCATCCCTTTGACATTATCGTCCTCCGACATCATGCTCATGGCACGGATGCGAAGTTCCTGTTTGCCCTTTTGGATGATTATAGTTCCATCTCGAAAATTCATCAACGCACCAACAGCTCGCATGAAATCCTTGCCGAAGATGACGGGCAAAACGACGTCGTCCGACACGATGAAACGAAACTCGTACTGCAGACCTCCGATATCCACTGAAAGCGTAGCGCTCCCTAGAGCAGACATCGTTCCGCCGTCTGCAACGGTGAGAACGGGAACATCCTTCGTGAGAGTAGCGCCGCCGATGTCTTCAAGAAACTGCGCTGAGACGAGCGAGACGTCGGAACCTGAGTCGAACAGAACACGCCTGGGTTCGTTTCCTCCGACTTTGATGTGTTCCGCTTCACTCCAAGAGGATACCCCGGCCGTCACAGCATGAACGTTGGCGTCGCCGCCTCGCGTTCCGGCTGGCTGTGCGTCGGGCTTGGCTCGTGGAGGATGCAGTTTAAAACATTGTTCGATGGTGTGGCCTCGCTTCTTGCAATGGTCGCAACGAGGAATCGACGCTCGCCTCATTTGCGCGAGTTCCGTGGTCGTTTTCTCTATTGCGCCCATGACCTCGCGGTGCTGGTCGGCTAATTGCTGCATAAATTTTGTTTGTTTTCCCACGAATTCCCTGAGAAGTGAGTCCGTCGACCCGGCACGGTCGACGTCGTCGCCTCGTCTGGTCGTCGATTGAGATGCATCCTTGCTTGAACGATTGCCAATCGCCAGACACTCGCTGCTCAGCTTTGCTCGTGTTTTCCAGATCTCCTCGCCTGTCTTGGCCGCCTTTTCCGCCTCGTCAAGTGTTTGGGGATGACTTCGGACGTATTCCTCACGTAGCTCGGGACGTAAACCATTCTTGAAATGCTGGATCTGCATCTGTTCGGATAGGGCTGCTGGATCGGCTTCCAACAATTCGAAAACCAGCGTTCGAAATCTGGTTGTGAAGGCGTCGACGTCCTCACGCGGCCCCTGTTGACAGTCGATGAGGCGTTCCGTATAATGGACGTGTGGATCGGCAGGACCGAATTTGCGCTTTAGGAAGGCCACAAATTTCTTCCAGGTCACCCGCTCGCCGCGTTTCTCCATCTTCCTTTCGAACGCTGAGACCTCGACGCGTGCGCGCCCACTGAGATGAATTCGCGCGTTCCTCAGGCGATCCTGCGCGCTCCATCTGTCGGCGTCGGCGATCGCCTCGAGCTGATATAACCAGTTGTTGAGTTCTTCATAGTTATAGCCGAAGAATTTCTCGAGAGCGCGCGTATGATCGACGCGCCGACGATCAGGCGAGTCCTCCTTCGACGTATCAAACGCCTCCTCGAGCGGCGTTGGCATTGCGGCAGGCGTGGCGAGTTGTCCCCTTGTCGCTGGCGACAGCAGACGTCGTTTACGTGCGCGCAGACGCTCGAGCGCTCGTCGTCCGATCGGAGTGCTCGGCGTCGCAGGCGTAGCAGGCGTCGCGAGTCGATACAATTGCACTGGCGTAGCGCGTCGTTGAGGCGCACGTAACGCGGCGCGCGTTCGTCCTTTGGGCGTCGTCGGCGTCGGCGTCTTCTTCGCGTGCAACGGCGCGTCGAGCTTCTTCGTTTTTGCTGCCTTTCGCTTCGGGGGCATCCTTCGGTCGTGTGCGATCGTGCGTCGCGGCTCGTGGCGTACACCAAGTGTCGTCCAATCACAGGCTGGCTCCCACGACGTCACCTGCCACTCCCCCTTGGCAACGGCCGAGTTCAAACCAAGACCGCGCGGGTAGTCGGACGAGGCGCTTTCGCCACTCGCGCGTCGACGACAAGCTGCCGCGGTGATCGTCGCTTCGACTCGGTCCAGCCAGAGTCGAAAACGAACGATCCAGCAAGCCGACGACGGCGATGGACGATCGCGATCCCCGCGTACTCCGACTACCCGGATTCTCCACCAAGTTGTGGCCGGTTGCCTAGAGGAGTGACTGTGGGGAACTCGACGGTGACGCGTGGGGCGCTGCGTTGACTCGGATTTGCAAGAAGTGTACTCCTGTTTATTAGATACTTGACGGGGTCGCCCGGATCTCTAGAGAGGACCCGGACTATACAGACAAACGGACAACATCAACAGCTAAAACGGCTACATAGATACTCTTGGATTAGCAGCCTCGAGAATTATCCTGACTGTGACGTCCGTCGAAGTTTTCCGCTCCGAGTTCCATTCCGGCATTTCGAGCTGGCGAGATTTCTGTCGCGTCCGTCCGTCCGTCCGTCCGTCCGTTTGGAGGTCTCGTGTCCTTTCTAATTTTCTGTCTGTCAGGGAATCAGGGATACCACTGGCATCAGGGCAGGGAATAAGGGAACCCTGAGGGAACGGAATCTGCTGTGCTAACGCGCTAGAGCTATGGCCGAAGGTGGGCATATTTTCTACTTTCTCGATTTTGCCTTGCGATTGCTGCGTAGGTAATGAACTTATCGAATTTTACGAACCGTCCGAAGGCAGGAATGGTGATAAGATCTATGCATCGCGTTCACTCTGCCTTCTAGATCTCATTTTGCCAGTCGATCTATCTCAGTGCAGAGCAGCAAAGGTTAGATCTCGTTGTTCTGACAGCTAACAACTTGAGCAACAAGTGTGGTCGTCAGGCGTACTTGAAGACGTGTGGAATTCGAATCCAGGTGAAGGAGGTAAAAAATGCGGAATTTATGTCAGTATCGGGTAAGAACGTCATAAAAATCATGGATGACGCGGAAGGAGTGCAGATACTCTGTTTTTTAGGTCAATTTCCGTTGCTAAAAACGGATTCTGGACCAGTGGAGGGATTCGCTCAACTCCTCAAATTTGTCTCTGATAGGGTAAATTAATAAATTTTTGAACGTCTCTTAGACGGAGTGTGTAGAGTCAGTCTTCTTCTCGTGACTTGGATGAAAGGCAGAAGGCTCAGCTTGAAGCTTATGTTACTCTTGTACAAGAGACAATGTCTAATGCGGAAGTAAGCATACATACTCACAGTAGAACAATTGACCAGGAAATTTCTGTTGTTTAGATATATCTGGCTTGGATTCATGGAAATAATTCAAAGGCATGAAATTGCAGAAACCGGCTTAGTTAAAATCATTGCTTACCTATATTTTGTAGATTACGAAGCAGAGATATGGATGCCAATTCTCTTTTCCGTTGAATCACTTTCTTCCTTGGCTAAAAATGAGAGAAATTAGGCACACAATGAAAGTCAGCGAGTGGCTTACAAAAACCACAACAACAGTAATCTGATGCAAAATAACGAATGTCAATAATTATTTATTATCTAGGTCAGAGATGATGTTCAAAGAACACTGCAGTCTCTTGAAAGCTTTCTCGGAGCAGACGAGCGCTTTTTCTCAAGGTAAACCCAGTATTGTCAAATCGCAATATCTCCATTTCACACGGCTTAGATCAAGGGGCTTCTCGGCGTTAGAATGCCTCATTTATGGGCATTTCTATAGCATAGAGCGAGCCTGTCAATGGCTTTCGCCAGACAATTTTCTCAGCGATGCTATAAAGCGTTTTCGCTCGCTAGCAGATATCGCTAAAGCAGTCGACGCTGCAACTTTTGAATAAAGAGTGGAGTAAAGGATAATGCGCGCTTTAACCCGGAAACGAGCCGGTGCCATTAATTCCAGTAGCCAACTTGTTACTCTTTCTCAGTTCTCACAGCGATTTGTTTACCCTACGAACTACACGCGCGCACTGCTTAGTCATTTCCTTATCGCTGACGTGCTCTCGAACGCTGGGGGTCATTTTCTTTTGGTCATGGCATTGAACGGATCTTCATCCTCCTCGACTCTTCGTCGCATATTGTCGCGCTGGAAGCGCGATTCCACTACGACGACCAGGGCATCGAACGTCGGAGCGCGGAAGATGTCGAGTACGAAGCGATTCACTGAGCCATCGGCGTCAGCAACATTGGGCAGTGCCTACTCGGAGTCGGTCAAGGCGGGAAAAAAGTGGAAAATGCAAGCGAGGAAGCAAATGAACAAACGGGATACCGTCATGGTCGAGATGATGACAGTTGACGAGCTAAACGGCCAGCTACTTCCAATACACAAAGTTCTCTTTCTTTTATCCATAGAAACGATGATGATGCACGATGAGTCATATCGTTTTTTTTTCTTTTCTTTAGGCGGCCACGGAAGGCGACATCGAAACGGTTCGCCGCATCGTCGCTTCGTATCCCGACGCCGTCTATTCAACCGACGTGCACGGCGCAACGGCGTTGCACCACGCCGCGTCGGAATCCGCGTTGGACGTGATGGATTACCTGATCCAGAAGGGGGCAGGTGAGTCCAAACAGCATTAGCATGTTTTTCCCTTCCCACGATTCGACGAGGGTGTCCGTTCTCAGATCTGAACGATCAAGACGAGCAGGGAGAGACTCCGCTTCACTGGGCGATCACGTTCGAGAAACCGGAGGCGATGGAACTCCTCTTGAATCGCGGAGCGGCGACGGACGTGAAAACCACCACATGGGAAACAGCTCTCCACACGGCCGTTCGCATGCAAAGCAGCCATATGGTGACGGTAACGGCTTCTTTAGGGCCCGAGGCGGAGCAGCATGCAGTTATTTTTATTTTGACCTAGATACTTGCGTCACACGAGGCGGTGGACGTAAACGTTCGCGGGGAGCACGAACGAACCCCTCTTCATATGGCATCGTTGGGAGAAGACACTGATATTATTGATATACTGGTGAGAGGTTGCTTATTTGTATGGATTCGGTGTGTAAGTACGCATTCAGATGGCTAACAAGGCGTATCCGTGCTCTCGAGATGGAAACGGTCTTCGGCCTATTCATCTTGCTTCTCGCCATGGCAAACCACACATGGTCAACTATATCATTGATATGGGTACGAGTCTTGAAACCATCGTAGATCATTGACATGTAATTCGTCTAGTGGTAACTCATTTTCATTATCCGGCTGACCAAGTAGTCAACTTCACAGACGACGACGGGATGTCTAGTCTTCATCAAGCGATTTCCGGAGGAAACGTTCCGGTACGACTGCGAATAACGCCCTTTTAAATGAGACTTATAAGAATACACCGTTATGTCCAGGTTGCTAAGCTGCTGTTAGAGCGAGGTTGCCGTGTCTTCAACACAGACTCGCGCGCCGAGTCGCCGTTCCACTTAGCTTGTGCACAAGGATCTGTTCCCATGATTGAAACCATTTTGAATCACTGTAAGGAATGCATTCGATCGCTCCTTGATGCAAAGGATCCCACAGGACAAACAGCACTTCACAAGTTGGCTTAGTCTCTCACCTGTTTCAATGACTATTAATGAATTTATAGAGCTGCCATTTTCAATCACGTGGTGGTAGCGAAATTCCTCATCAACAAAGTGAATGCGTCTTGCTTAGAATTTATTCAAGCGTTCTTATCTCCTGGTTCGTTCTTTAGGGAGCAAACATCAATGCCACGGACGATTTTGGTCGCACGCCGTTGCTCCTTTCTGCCCAAGCAGGTTCTAAGGACGCCATGCAGTACTTGCTCAGTCAAGGAGCCGACACTGACAGACGAGATACCAACAACAGGAATTTTCTTCATTTGGCTATTATGAGAGAAAACGACCCAGTAGCTGAATTTATTCTGACTCGGGTACTGGCCACATTCAAATAGATCGGAGTTGGTTTAATGGCTGTCTTTTAGCCAGAATTTAGTGTACCTTTATCCCTGCTTGATGACCAGGACGCTTTGGGACTGACTCCAGTGCACTATGCTTCTAAAGCCGGCTGCGATGGAGTGGGACTCTCTGCACAGCGTCTTTGCTTAACCTGACCCTTAGTCTTTTTTCTGCAGCCGCTAGAGCTCATGCTTAAACTGGGAGCATCAAGAAATCCAAAGGATCACAAAAAGTCAACACCACTTCATTTTGCCGCAAGGTAAAATGTTATGACTGAAAATTATGTGTATACTTTCATATGATTTGCTCCTACAAATTAGATTCGCTTTATAAATGATTTTGTGCATCTAGATTTGGCCAATACAATGCTGCCAGACGACTGATAAGTGGACACTTGGGCCAGAAGATCATCAACGAAGAAGACCGAATTGGGATGACTCCGCTGCACATAGCCTCTCATTGTGGCTTTCACCTTCTCGTCGATCTCTTTCTCAGGAAAGGAGGAATTATTCTCAGGCAAAGGCAGATAGAATCACAGATGTTCCTCTCCCAGCGAAGTCCTTTAGGTGCTCCAGCGGGTCTTCGCCGCTTCACAGTGCCGCTTATGGAGGCTACGTCAAGTGTCTTTCAGCCCTGCTCAGTTCCCATCGATACATTTTGAATTGGGAAAATCATCAAGGCGTAAGAGAGCACAGCGCGTGGAATAGTGTCAGCAAAAGCGTTGACAATAGAACACGGCTCTGCACATCGCTGTAGAAGGTGGACATCCGGCCGCTGTTACATTTCTTCTCAGCGAAGGAGCTGAGATCGTTGCTAACAAGGCTGGTGACAGTTTCCTTGATCTTTGTATTGATTTGAAGAGGAACAAATGCGCTCAGGCTGCAATTGAACACGAGCGGTAAGCCTGATAACCTTTCACGCTTAATTTCTTTTATTTGCTAAATTCAGCTGGGAACAATGTCTATCATTCGTCAATCGGAAACGCGGTTATCCGATGATAAGACTTATACAAGAAATGCCGGATGTGGCGAAAGTAAATATCTTTGACATCATGCGTTTTGGTCTTCTATTTGTTCTCTTCTACAACGCAGACGGCTCTTGACAATAGCGTGACTTGTAGAAGCAAACTGTCAAGCGAAGACAAGCAGTACTGGGTAACAATTCAATTTACTTTTCAATTGAGTGTCTGAAGTGCTGCTTCAGAAAAAGTACAGCTTCAAGTATCTTCTTTGTGATCGAGATTCAGCGAACACGGCTTCTTCAGAAAAGGAGTCCTCGGTTGCAAATGGAGTAGTAATGCAACAACCGGACGTAGAGAAGGACGATGAACCGGACATAGCTGACGAACAAGAAACCACTCCACTTCCTGGATTACATGTGAGCACTACCTTGCTAAGAGTACATGTATCAAATAGTTCTTCTTAGGAAATGGTAAAGTATGACCGTAAAGAACTGCTTTATCATCCAGTTTCTAATGCTCTCCTCGCATCCAGATGGTTTGCAAAAGAATGAATTGTCTTAGTATCACTGATTTCTTTCTCCTAGGAAGTCGTATGGACGACTAGCTTTCGGCATTAATACAACTCTCTACGTATTCTATCTCATTTTCTTGACCAGCCTAATTTCCCTGGTGCCTCTCCCTGAGTCTCCTGCTAATGAAAGCACAACGCTTTACAGGGCGTCAAACGGATCTCTGACGACAATACCAGAAGTAAACAATAGAGATGGAGCTTAGGGAATGTACCCTCTCCCAGAGTTAGTATTAGGAGGGTAGGCAGTTTGTAGAGATTGCACGCGACCACCGACTATTAGCATTCACATTGCGGATTAGTTAGCTTTGTGTTCTTTTTTAGTTATCTGCCTATGCTGTGGCTTGTCAGTACCTGGTCATCGCTTTTGCTGGTGCTAATGTTGTAAAAGAAATCATACAATTTTTTCAAATGGTAGCTGACTTCATCCCACAGTACTAAAATTTTATTATAGACTGCTTGGCTTCTCATATGTAGAAAGTGAAATACTTTCAAGATTTCAACAACTATCTCGAGCTCACCTTGTACATCACAACGCTTCTTTTTGTTATTCCAATGGGAAGCACAAGAGAGTTATATCAGTTAGAAATGGGAGCGGTAGCAATCTTCTTAGCGTGGATGAACTTTCTTCTGTACTTGCAAAGGTGGCTTTATCTAAATATTTGTGTATTTGTTTCTGCTCTATTAAATTTTTTTAGGTTTGAAGCGCTGGGCATCTATATTGTGATGTTCGTAGAAGTTGTTAAAACACTGCTTGTGGTGAGTTCTTACTTTCTTTGTATATGATGGAGCGTCTAAGCATGACCTTATTTGCACACAGGTTCTAGGAGTTTTCTTTGTCATCATTGTTGCGTTTGGTCTGTGTTTCTACGTTCTCCTTTTTCCAGCCGATGTGAGTAGGACATTGCCTTGAGTAGAACTAGATGCGAGATGTTCTATTTGCGTTTAGCCAATGTTCACAAACATTCCCAAGACATTTCTAAACGTTTTTGAAATTATGCTTGGAGAATTCTCCTTTGAATACTACTACGATCGTCAAGCTACTGAAGGACTGCGGTATCCAACGCTCACTTGGATAATGCTGATTGTTTTGCTGATATTTATGCCAATAATTTTTATGAATTTATTGGTAAGTCAATAGCTTTGATTGTGTTGACATATTTATTGTCGGTCATTCTAGATCGGTCTTGCTGTTGGAGATATCGAAGGCGTCAGAAGAAACGCAGAGCTGAAAAGACTTGCTATGCAGGTAATACAATAGAGTAGATATACACAACTCTTTTGTGTCTTACTCCAAAACATTGTGAAGGTTGAATTTCACACCAGTTTAGAAAGCAAGCTACCAAACAGAATAAGGCAAAACGTATGTCACGACCAGCTTGTTGATTATCCCAATAAATGCAAGGGATTGAAAAGCGTAAGTTTTGCCGAAATTGTGACACTACTAAAACAATGTTTAGCAGTTTGTGTCTGCGTACGAAGGTCTTACGAATGTGGGCGAGGCGCCAGTGAGCACGGAAATGTTGCAAGTGAAGGAGCAGCTAAACAAACAAAAGCGAAGGTTCTGTGAAAAGGCCCCCAGAGTGATAGTTTCCTAACGGTTCCCGTAGGTTGAAAGACATTTCAGAGAATATGGAAAGGCAACATCAGCTTCTTCTTTCTCTTGTTCAAAAGTTGGAGATAACGGGAGCAAATGGGTCTCCCTGGATAGTGGAAGAGGAATCCGAATCGCCTGAGATAGTGCATCGCAAGCTTTTATCAAACGCACGCCTTTGAGCGGAAAAACAAAGGCAATTTCTGTGCAAATTTGCAAATTTAGTGTATTAGGTATGCTGGCAGCTGCTCAATATATGTACGTACGTAGATACGGGACGTTCGGTTCTTCTCGCTCGCGAAGAGCAAAGAGCAAACGTCTCTCTGTCCTTCGCTTGGCTTCGGCGTAGTCTAAGAATTTCGAGAAATTGCCGTAAACTCAGTTCTGGCATTTTCAACGCCGCAAATTGGTCTCTAGACGCCGACGTGAACTGCATCGGGTGCGTGGCTCGACTCGACGCACGGTGATCGTCCGATCGTCAACGACAATCGACGACATCATCATCATCATCATCGGGTTCATCACCGACGACAGCTACGAATCCCATTGGGGCCTTCTCGCCTACAAGCGTCACGACAACACTAGCTTTCCGTCACGATAGCGTGATCTGAGCGAACCGAATCGGTTGACAGCGAATTGCTGCAAGCCTGCAACCATCTATGCTGCAACCTTAGAACAAGGGTATCTTGAAGAAAAGACGCGGCGACACTTACCGTATATTTGAGAAAATACGGTCTTTAATGAATATTTAGGTCGGAGATGACCGCTGCAGTCTCTTGAAAGTTTTCCTGGCGGAACAGACGGGCGCTTTTTCCCCGAGGTAAAACCTGTATTAGTTTCGAATAAAGAACGGAGTACTGTACTAACAGGATAATGCGCGCTAAAACCCGGAATAAAGCCGGAGCCGGTAGCCAACTTGCTGATCTTCTCAGTTCTCACAGCGATTTGTTTACTCTACGAGCTACGCGCGCGCGCGCGCGCGAGCGTTGGCATTCTGACTTCTGAGTCATTTCCTTATTGCTGACGCGCTCTTGAACGCTGAGTTCATTCTTCTCTTGGCCATGGCATCAAACGGATCTTCGTCCTCTTCGACTCTTCGTCGCATATTGCTTCGTTGGAAACGCGCGTCGAAGTCTACGACATCAAACGTCGGAGCGAGAGGGACTTCGACTGCTAAGCGACTCGCTGAGCCGCCCACCTCGGCAACATTGGGTAGTACGTACTCGGAGTCGGTAAAGGCCGGGAAAAAGTGGAGAATGCAAGCGAGGAAACAAATGAACCAAAGGGACACCGTCATGGTTGAGATGATGACAGTTGACGAGCTAAACAGCCAGCTACTTCCAATACACAAAGTGTCTATGGCATAGAGATGGTGGAGCTAGACGATGAGTCATATCGTTTTTTTTTTCTTTTCTTTAGGCGGCCGCGGAAGGCGACATCGAAACGGTTCACCGCATCGTCCTTTCGTATCCCGACGCCGTCTATTCGACCGACGTGCACGGCGCAACGGCGTTGCACCACGCTGCGTCGGAATCCGCGTTGGGCGTGATGGATTATCTGATTCAGAACGGGACAGGCGAGTCTAAACAGCATTAGCATGTTCTTCCCGCGATTCAACGAGGGTGTTTCTTCTCAGATCTGAATCATCAAGACGAGCAGGGGGAAACTCCGCTTCACTGGTCGATTGCGTTCGAGAAGCCGGAGGCGATGGAACTTCTGTTGAATCGCGGCGCGGCGACGGACGTAAAAACCACCACATGGGAAACAGCTCTCCACACGGCCGTTCGCATGCAAAGCAGCCATATGGTGAAGGTAACGGCTTCCTTAGGGTCCGAGGCCGCTAGGAAAGAGCAGTTGTTTTTCTGACCTTCTTTCTACTAGATACTCGCTTCGCACGAGGCGGTGGACGTAAACGTTCCCGGAGAGCACGCGCGAACTCCTCTTCATATCGCATCTTTGGGAGAAAACACTGATGTCATTGATATACTGGTGAGGGGGTCGCTTTTTTTGTACGGATTAGGTGTGTAACATGCATGCAGATGGCTAACAGGGCGTATCCGTGCTCTCGAGATGGAAACGGTCTTCGGCCTATTCATCTTGCTTCTCGCCATGGCAAACCGCACATGGTCAACTATATAATTGATATGGGTACGAGTCTTGAAACCATCATAGATCATTGGCTGGCATGGAATTTGTTTAGTGCTAACTCATTTTAATTATTCGGTTGACCAAGTCGTCAACTTCACAGACGACGACGGAATGTCTAGTCTTCATCAAGCGATTTCCGGAGGAAACGTTCCCGTACGACGGCGACCAATAGATCAGACTCAAAATACATGTTGTCATGTTCAGGTTGCTAAGCTGCTCTTGGAGCGAGGTTGTCGTATCTTCAACACGGACTTGCGCGCCGAGTCGCCGTTTCACTTGGCTTGCGCACAAGGATCTCTTCCCATGATTGAAACCATTTGGAACCATTGCCAGGAATGCACTAAAATGCTCCTCAAAGCAAAGGATCCCACAGGACAAACAGCACTTCACAAGTTGGTGTAGTCTCGCGTGCTTGAATGATTCTCATTACCCGGGTTTTCAGAGCTGCCATTTTCAATCACGTTGCGGTAGCGAAGTTCCTCATCAACAAAGTATTTAAATTCAGTTTGCTTTCAATTTATATAAACGTTCGTATCTCCTGTTTGTTCTTTAGGGAGCGAACATCAATGCGACGGATGATTTTGGGCGCACGCCGTTGCTCCTTTCTGCCCAAGCAGGTTCTAAGGATACCATGCAGTACTTGCTCAGTCAAGGAGCCGACGCCGACAGACGAGACACCAACAACAGGAATTTTCTTCATTTGGCTATGATGAGGGAAAACGAGCCATTGGCTGAATTCATTTTGACTCAGGTACTGGTCACGTTCAAATAGATCTAAGTTGGTTTTAAGGCGGTCTTTTTAGCTTGAATTTAGTGTACCTCAATCTCTGCTTGATGACCAGGACGCGTTAGGGCTGACTCCCGTGCATTATGCTTCTAAAGCAGGCTGCGATGGAGTGAGGCTCTCTACCGCAATGTCTTTTCTACTTTACTGACCCTTTCGTCTTTTTTTTTTGTAGTCGCTTGAGCTTATGCTTAAACTGGGAGCATCAAGAAATCCAAAAGATCTCAAGAAATCAACACCGCTTCATTTTGCCGCGAGGTAAATGTTAATTAAAACTTGCTTTAATTAAAAATAAAGAGATTTAGCCATCTTAATATAAAATATGCTCCTCCGATTTAGATCTGCTTTATCATTGTCGTTTTGAATGTAGATTTGGCCGATACAATGCTGCCAGACGACTTTTAAGGGGACACTTGGGCCAGAAGATCATCAACGAAGAAGACCAAATTGGAATGACTCCACTGCACGTGGCTTCTCATTTTGGCTTTCACCTTCTTGTTGATCTTTTCCTCAGGGAGGGAGGAATTATTCTCAGGTAAAGAAAGATACAATCGCATGGCCCTCCTTCAACGAAGTCCTTTAGATGCTCCAGCGGGTCTTCGCCGCTTCATAGCGCCGCTTTTGGAGGCTACGTCAAATGTCTCTCAGCTCTGCTCAGTTCTCATCGATACGTTCTGAATTGGAAAAATCATCACGGCGTAAGAAAGAGTGCACACAGCGCGTAAAGTAGCGTCAGCTGAAGCTTTGACAATAGAACACGGCTCTGCACATCGCTGTAGAAGGTGGGCATCCGGCCGCTGTTAAATTTCTTCTCAGCGAAGGAGCTGAGATCGTTGCCAACAAGGCTGGTGACAGTTTCCTTGATCTTTGTATTGATTTGAAGAGGAACAAATGTGCTCAGGCTGCAATAGAACACGAGCGGTAAGCCTGATAACCATTCACACTTATTTTATTTATTTACTAAATTCAGCTGGGAAGAATGTTTATCATTCGTCAATCGGAAACGCGGCTATCCGATGATAAGACTTATACAAGAAATGCCAGATGTAGCGAAAGTAAATATCGTCAACATAATGCTTTAAGTTTTGGTCTTCTATTTTACTCTGTTTTGTAACGCAGGCGGCTCTTGACAGTAGCATAACTAAAAGCAAACTGT
Source organism: Oscarella lobularis (assembly GCF_947507565.1). Taxonomy (NCBI): domain Eukaryota; kingdom Metazoa; phylum Porifera; class Homoscleromorpha; order Homosclerophorida; family Oscarellidae; genus Oscarella; species Oscarella lobularis. The sequence goes on from NC_089176.1 coordinate 1,878,509, forward strand.
CAAGCGAAGACAGGCAGTACTGGGTAACAATTCAATCTGCTATTCAATTGAGTGTTTAATTAATGCGTTTCTTCAGACAAAGTACAGCTTCAAGTATCTTCTTTGTGATCGGGATTCAGCGAAGACAACTGTTTCAGAAAAAGAGTCTTCGGTTGCAAATGGAGAGGGAATGCAGCAACAGGACGTAGAGAAGGACGATGAGCCAGACATCGCTGAGGAACAAGAAAACACTCCACTTCTTGGATTACTTGTGAGCGAAACACCTGCCTTCATTGCGTTAAGTGTAACCGAACACTTTCTTCATAGGAAATGGTAAAGTATGACCGCAAAGAACTGCTTTATCACCCGGTTTCAAATGCTCTCCTCGCATCCAGATGGTGTGCAAGAGACAACGAGTTGTCTTAGTCTTACTGATTTCTTTTAGGAAGTCATATGGACGACTAGCTTTCGGCATTAATACGACTCTCTACGTCTTCTATCTGGTTTTCTTGACCAGTCTCATTTCCTTAGTTCCTCTCCCCGTGTCTCCTGCTAAAGAAAATACGACGCTTTACAGGGCGTCAAACGGATCTCTGACAACAGTGCCAAAAGTAAACAATAGAGATGGTCCATAGATTAGGGAATGTAGGCAGTTTGTAGAGATATTATCACACTAGTACTAACACGCGGCTACAGACGTGATAATAGTGTACATTGCGGATTAGTGAGCGTTGTGTTCTCACAGCTTTTGTGCTGTTTGGTCAGGGACAGGAGTTCTTAGCAATCGTTTTTTTAGTTGTCAACCTATGCTGTAGCTTGTCAGTACCTGGTCATCGCTTTTGCTGGTGCTAACGTTGTAAAGGAAATCATACAAATTTTTCAAATGGTAGCCGACTTCATCCTACTTTTTAGCGTAGACTACATTTATTCTCTAATGTAGAAAGTGAAATATTTTCGAGACTTCAACAACTACCTTGAGCTCACCTTGTACATCACAACGCTTCTTTTTGTTATTCCAATGGAAAACACAAGAGAATTATATCAGTTAGAAATGGGAGCGGTGGCTGTCTTCTTAGCGTGGATGAACTTTCTTCTGTACTTGCAAAGGTGGCTTTATCTTGATTTTTTGTGTCTGTTCTATTATATTTGTTTAGGTTTGAAGCGCTGGGCATCTATATTGTGATGTTCGTAGAAGTTGTTAAAACACTGCTTGTGGTGAGTTCTTACTTTCTTTGTATATGATGTCAAGCGTCTAAGCATGACCTTATTTGTACACAGGTTCTAGGAGTTTTCTTTGTCATCATTGTTGCGTTTGGTCTGTGTTTCTACGTTCTCCTTTTTCCAGCCGATGTGCGTAGGACATTGCCTTGAGTAGAACTAGATGCGTGATTTTCTATTTGCTTTTAGCCAATGTTCACAAACATTCCCAAAACATTTCTAAACGTTTTTGAAATTATGCTTGGAGAATTCTCCTTTGAATACTACTACGATCGTCAAGCTACTGAAGGACTTCGGTATCCAACGCTCACTTGGATAATGCTGATTGTTTTGCTGCTATTTATGCCAATAATTTTTATGAACTTATTGGTAAGTCAATAGCTTCGATTGTGTTGAGATATTTATTGTCGGTCATTCTAGATTGGTCTTGCTGTTGGAGACATCGAAGGCGTCAGACGGAATGCAGAGCTGAAAAGACTTGCTATGCAGGTAATACAATAAAGTACAACTCTTAAATTTTGTGACTTACTCCAAAACATTGTGAAGGTTGAATTTCACACCAGTTTAGAAAGCAAGCTACCAAACAGAATAAGGCAAAACGTATGTCATGACCAGCTTGTTGATTATCCCAATGAATGCAAGAGACTGAAAAGCGTACGTGTACGTGTTGCTGAAATTGTATACTTTTGCTAACTATTTCTTTGCAGTTCTTGTCTGCGTACGAAGGTCTTACGAATGTGGGCGAGGCGCCTGTGAGCGCGGAAATGTTGCAAGTGAAGGAGCAGCTTAACAAACAAAAGCATCGGTTTGAAAAGCGCATAGTGAAAGAGAGTTTCCTAATCCTAACCGTTCCACAGGTTGAAAGACATTTCAAAGAACATGGAAAAACAACACCAGCTTCTCCTTTCTCTTGTTCAAAAGTTGGAGTTAGCGGGAGGAGAGGGATCTCCCTGGATAGTGGAAGGGGAATCTGAATCGCCTGAGATAGTGCAGCGCAAGCTTTTATCAAATACCGGCCTTTAATTAAACAAACATCTTTTTTGTGCACATTTAGTTATAGGTTACCGTTGCTGCATGCTCAGAACATACTGTACTCAAAAATAGCAGAAGAGGTAAAATAAGAAAGTGGGCGTGTTCATATGCATATACATCACACAGCGCGCGGAAAGTGTGTAGTATGAATCACGACTATTTTTTATCTCCTGTATGTAGGCATTTATGACTTTGACGGAGAATATTCTACAAAAGAATCCCGTTGCTAAGTCCGAAGCATAGAAAGAAGGTGCAACTGTTTTGGTGGGTGGCAATTATTAGGGGTCCCAACACAGTGAACAAGAGAGTGGCGGGGATTGCGCTTGCTAAAATATCAGTTTAGTACTTTGCCAATGTCTTCTTTCTTATTGATCTGGCGTTGTTTGCATGTGTACAGCTCGCTATTTGTTTTCTTTGTTTAGTGCAGTATACGTATCTCATTAGCGTTTCATGGCCATTTTTGGGTTTTTGTAACCGCTTGGCGAAAAACGGTCAACCAATTTTGAAGAAAATTTGAAGAGCGAGAAGGTGCAATTTTTTACACGTTCGCTGCACTTTTGTAATTGGGTTGTCACTTCAGCTCGGTCTAGCCACTCGTCTAGCGCACTTCACGATCTCTCTCTTGCATTTTGCCACGCACCAGGGATATAATCCCTGCCCGCGCACGGTGTCCACCAGGCTTCACTGCGCAATCGCATGCGCTTAGTGATCGATTTGAATCGATTATCTCGCGCTGCAACCGAACGAATAAAAGCTGAGTCCAGTCGTCTACTTGGAGACGTCGGCTTTTCGCTCGTCGTCAAACACCGAATCTAGCGACGTCACGAAACCAAAAATCCAATGAAAAGACGGTAAGGAAGAGAAACGGGGCCTGCCCGCGTGGAGGCGAGGAACACTCGCGTTGCGTCACCGGAATGACGTCATGGTGCGCGTTACAGAGGAGAGCGCGAGCTCGACGAGGGCTTTTTCGAGAAGTTCAGTCTTGAAATGCGGATCAAACGCAAAGCGGAATACGAAGGGACTCGGAAAGTAAGAACTGGAAAGGAGGAAAACGCCGGCGAGGACGTCGCCGAGGCAACGGTAGCGGAGGCGACGTTTGCGTCAGCGCGGGTCGATCCCTGGGTCGATCCAGAACGTTTTCAAGTGCAAGCATTGAAAGACACAGAGGTACAAATCGAATCCATCAATTAATTAATTAATTTCGCGCCACGTGGTATTTAGCTGGAGAATGCTTACCTCTCTTTGCTGAGAACCATTCATTTGTGGCTTGGATTAGAAGGCGCTCAGCTGAAACAAGCCACAGCGCAGTCACATGACTATATCCAAAAGGTAAGAAAAGTATTGATACGGTAGTACACTATTCTTTATGAACACTTAGGTTTTTTCTGTTCCTGATGGAAAACACGAGGATTGGCTAAGACAGATACGAGACATCAAGGTAATAACTAAAAAGACTTTTCTAATAATAACTAAAGTCTTCAGATTCCTAAACAATGCATTCACGTATCAGTAATCGAAGGAAGAGATCTTCCGGTTCGAGATGAAGATGGTATTAAAGAACTGCCTGCCTTTTTAGAAGTAGAATTGTTTTTGCTATGTAGGCTTGAGTGATCCGTATTGTGTTCTGGGCTTGATAAAACTACAACCTGAAATGATGGACGGAAGATCGAAGACCAAGCATCTTCAAGATTTAGTGGAAGACGAAACGAAGCTAAAATCTACTACAATTATCTACAATTCACTTAATCCCAATTGGAATGAAGAATTTGAGTTGTACTAAAAATATAGAAAGCAGCCTCCTCAGAGTGGCAATTTAATAATTTAGAGAAATTGACGATCTGAACACAGATTGCCTGCAAATTGACATTTGGTATGACCACCAGTAGAACAAATATGAGACTTTCTATATTTGATTAGGGATTCTGATCCGGAAAAAACTGAGACACTAAAAGATCTTTCTCACATTCACGGCTTTGCCGGTTTTAGAAGGTATGAGAGCAAGTTGTTTAGGCTACGTAGACACAAAGTATCTATATTATAGATTCGTTCACCAAGTGGCTCAGACGGCTGTGTACGGAGCGCAAGACGATTTCATGGGAAGAGTATACGTTCCTCTGACGGTGAAACCGCGTCAGTGACACGCGCCCAGCCTCTCAGCTCTTTAATTCTTCAGGAAGTGTTTCCTGATGGGTGGGAAGGCTGGAAACCCGTAATGAACAGATACCAAAAGCTGAAGAATGGAAGACTGCATTTAAGAATTCAATTCAAGTTTCAAAAAGAGGCAAGGAGACGAACGAAAAAGTCAATCGATTAATTTTTATTTAGACATTTGTTCGAGGACACGATCCGCTGACTGAGCACTTGAACATCAAGAGGCAGTTTGTCCAATATGAAGCGAATCTTTTCAGAAAAGTTTTTCTACGGAAAACAGTCATTACATGCATTATTTTCTTTTTTCACGAAGACCGAAAGAGAAGGCAAACTCTGGAACGGACAGCTCTCATCAATTGCATCGAATCTACTTAAACAGCATTTCGTGCGAAACGGAGTCACGAGTCTACAGAAGGCTGCAATGTAAAATTGATTTTAATTATTGATTAGCTTATATTTTCGTCGTCTAGTGATTGGCTGATAAGTTGTGAGTACAATACAAAATTTGGAGTGGACAGTCAATACATTCTTCAATCATTGACTGAACTGGACAACCAATGGGGAAAAGTCTCAGAGCCCAGCAACTTCTCAGATGCCAACGTAGGCTCGTAGGTATATACGTGAAAGCGTCTTGTAAATTCTTTCAAAGGTAAAAGAGATTGTGTCTGCAATCAAATCTTATCAGGACTGGTGCGCCGCCGTTCTGTCAAAGCTACGCGATGTGTATCCTGCAACGCAAACTGGATTACAGAAGAGCCTTGCCATTCTTCTTCAGTGAGAAGCCAAACTCTAATTATTTATTTTATTCCGTTTTTGTTTTTAATTAAGGTGTTATCAGAAAACGTTCGATTTGTCGGTGATGCGAAAGCGCTGTCCACTTAGACGCTTCAAAGAGTCTATCTACGCAATTCTTGTGGTATTTTAATTACGTAACGTGTGATGAATAGGTTAATTAATAATCTCTTATTAGACTTCTACCAAGATCTGGTTTGAGAGACAAGTAGCCTTATCCGAACCTCAAATTCAAGTAAGACACATAGAGCGAATAGCCATTATTTAGCCTTCTTTGTCAGTCTGATCATGACGCTGCTAAGACGGCCGTTTTGGCTGACTTGGTTTTGAAATGTGTCGATGATTTGCTTCTTGCCAAGCAGGTGTACTCTCTTTCTTTCCAAGAGTGCGTCTTTACGTTAATTAATGCACAACATTGTTCACACTTTTTTCTATTATCTAGTGTTGCAATTGATTACTTGACCGTCACCTTTCAGCACATTGATTCTTTAGTAAACTTGTCACGTTTTCATATCCTCATTTTTCAGATTCTCTTCCAGCTTGCACCACTCATTCAAACTCAAATGAACGCAAACAATGCGCTACTGAAAACAGTGGATCTACCCAGCAGCAAGTTTTCAGACGTCGCCGCTGCTACCTTTCAAATTTACATAAAAGTAAAGCAATTTTTCCAATTTGAAAGCGATTTTCCACCAGAGTACGTATCAATACCAACAACGAATTGTTTTTCTACATACTCTTTTAAAGGGTTTCTAGAGGAATTCGATTATTTAAAATGCACGCATGGTTTAGACCACTTGTCTATAGCTGGCTTGAACTGGCGTACCAAAAAGCGCAAGAAAGAATTAACAGAGCTTTGGAACTAGATCACGTAGATTGGATAAAATAGTCAATGACATTGACGTCACAATATTTTACCAGGTTTCCGTGGCTGCTCTAAGTGACAGCGTCAAACACTCAAGTTCAGCCGTTGACACAGCCAATCTGCTCTTTCAAGTGCTCCCTTCCCAGTATTGCGATACTTGTAAACGTACGTTTACTTTGCGTCGTTTAGATGCGAGTGTCGTGGGAGCAGCTAAACTGGCCCGAACCTACGGTCGCCTATGGTTTCGCTATCAAATTGGCTGAGGTACAGTATGGACTCTAGGATAAGAGTGGGTATAAATGAGTTTTGTTTTTCAGTACATTTGTTCCTCTGCTATGTATTATGCCAATAGAGTGCACGAGATCCTAAAACAAAAGTCCTATTATAATCAATCACCGGAATTTGACGTCACAGAAAAAGTACACGATGGTAATAAAAATTTCGAATCTTATATTGAAATGTAGCTCTGCGTGACATTGAATGACATTGATTACGTGCAAAAGGCATTGAAACCTCTTCCAGAAGCTTTTGACTGGGATAAAGTGACGTTGAGTCTCGAGGCGGAAATGGGACTGAATGCTGCAAAACAGAGCCAACGAACTCTCCACGCGCTTCTCCCTAGTTCAGATGAAAATATAAGCAATCAAATTGCTGTAATAGTAGAAAAAATTGGAGAACGAGTAAGTCCATAGATTAAGGAATTGGCTAGTCTCAGATCTCTTCTCTTCTTTTGTAAAAGATGACTGTGGAAATATCTAATTATGCTGGACAAATAATCAAATGTCCTCCAAGAATGACCGTTGAAGACGTATGCCGGTAGTTCGTAGTCTATATCGCCTGACCGAAGCCTTTCTTACTATAGTCGATCAAAGGACTGATGGCCTACTTGCAAACTAATCTGCAGTCACTCAACAACTGGCTTCTACCTAGCGTTTTTACGCAGTAAGTAGAACTCGCTTGCGCACCTAAATAGATAGCGTTCGTCTTTTTTTAGGGTTCTACTGCCCATCTACAATCTCTGCATCTCCGCGCTGTTTCGCATCGTTCACAACAGATTCGATGCAAGCAGTTCATAAATAATCTCTTTATTTATTTATTATATACACGTATATTTGATTTAGCTGGTGCCTTCTATTTATCGACGAATTGTGCATGCATTGAAGGTATTTAATATATTATTTGAATTTAGAATAACACTAATCAAGCAGATTCTCTGGAGTTTTTTCAACGATTGTGGACAAGGTCTCAGTGACGAGAGCATGCAAACCGACACCTACAGGGTACATCATATATGTACACTCATCAACAGGAGATCAAAATAAAATTACCGCAGGCCATTATGTCTTTGGCTGAGAAGAGGCAAGCAGAATCGCCTAATTTGATTTCCCAATATTTAGAAGAGTTGAACCGAGACATGGCCAAAGTCGAAGTGAGACATCGAAAATAGTTGCCTCTTTACTTATTAGTCTGGATTGTAGTCAGTGAATCGCGGCTTTCTGACTGTTCAAGTTGCTTACATTAGGCCTAGAACAGCACTCTGCGTCAAAATTCTAAATACGAGGAATATCCCTGCGTTAGACCCGAATGGTACACATGAGGAACGTTTGAGTAATATTTTTTGTTACTTTATGTTTCAAGGCATGTCAGATCCCTATGTTCAATTTCAACCGTTTCCGGCTAGTGCGTTTTCCGGCAAATCAATACGCCAGCAAACCAAGGTGCAAACAAAAACTCTGACCGCGATATTCGATGAAACTTTCTACATGTGAGTGGCATAAGAGGTGTCTCGTAATGACAAAAGGCTCTTTAGTTCTGCGTCAGTCAAGGCTTTTTCCGACTTCAATCCTGTCCTGGTTTTTCACGTTTATGACTGGAATCGCATTACTAAGGATGATCTTGCTGGAGAAACTATTTTGCCTCTGTCATCAGTTCCGCATTTGACGTCAGAGGCTGAAGTGGATGGCTTGAAGCAGACGACGATGTCACTTTGGCTTCCTCCTCCAGAGCCAAAAGGTGGATTATTTCGTATTATTGAAAGTAGAAAGTGGGATAATGAAGCAGTCGATTTTGTCAAGGTGAGAAAAAAGTTGAGAAAATATTTGCTATAGGAACAGATCACTTATATAATCATTTTCACGCGCTTTATTTAATTAATTAGGGTGTTTTCACAGAAATTGAAAGGCACGCCAAAAAAATTACGCCAATCTAATATGCGAATTAGTCTCTAGCGCGCGTTACAGAAAAGAAATCCTGTTTCGCTTTTTTGCATTCCACGGTGACGTCGCCCAAGTCGTCCAGAGCTGTCCAGAGCCGAACGTAAGCGTCTAAATCGCGCGCTGCGACCAATTCGCGCGCTAATTATGAATCGGCGACAGTGCATGAGCGAAAGGCCCGAAGACGTCTCCCCATCGCTTGTCATTGGACATCGCACGCTAGCGACGTCGCAGAGTCGCGAAGAAATGAATAAACGGTACGATACGCGCAGAAGAGCTCGTTCCCCCGATCGCGCGCTCGTGACGTCATCGTGGAACATCTGGCTCTACAGGAGCCACGAACTTGATGACGGCTTTTCGAGAGTTTTACGCTCGATCTAAGCGAAGCGCAGGTGAAACGAAGAGCGGAACGCGAAGCGAAAGTGAGTGTATGCGAAAGCGCGGAAGCCTTAATTAATAAATGCTTTACAGTATTCATAAGCTATAGGTCAATGGAAATTGCATAGGATTACGTGATTTTTTCGCTGTCAAAGCATAGATATAAAATGGTATATCTACTGCCCGAGTCACAACTCGGAAGTCGGAATAATTGGACTCCGCCCCCGACTGTGCCCGAGTCACGACTCCGACTCGGCCCCCGACTCGGCCCCCGACTCAGTCCGAGTCACGGCCCGAGTCACGACTTAGACTCGGTCCCCCAACTCGGCCCTGACTCGGCCCCCACAACTCACCGAATCACGCACAGAGATAGACAATAGATTGGCGTTTGAAATTATTTAAATTCTTGCAAAATGAATTCCACGTGGATAAGAAAAGCATGCCACCCGCGGCGGCGACACCCCGCGGCCCTCCACACCGGCTCTCCTCCGCGGCCGCATAGCGTAATGGGCCCACTTAGTTGAACGATGAAAAAAGCTTTATAGGCGCTCATCATGCCAACTTGATATAAAGACATTCAAATCAAACGATACAGCAGCCAGTTCCTTAGTTAATGCTTTACAGTATTCATAAGCTATAGGTCAATGGAAATTGCATAGGATTACGTGATTTTTTCGCTGTCCATCCAAGCTTGGAGTTAGGTCCCTGGTGGACACCCTGGGTGGACATAGACTGGTGGACATGGTGGACATAGAGTCTCCTGGAGATCCCGGATTTATAAACGTTGGCCGAACTCCTTCAGATAGACGAAATCGTGTACTTGCTGGCGGCGTTTCTGTCGTCGATTGGAAGCAGAAGCAGGATGTCAGCCATCTTCTGCCAAATACGTGCCGTCGCCCGCGCGAGTTCCTTCAAACGCGATCCGCGCTTCAAAGTTCATGCCGTTTCTGTTCTTGTCGCATTGCCGCTACGCTTAGAGAAGCCTAGATGACGTGCCAACGTAAAAAAACAAAAAGCTGGGACACGTTTTGAGGTAGAAGAACGACGTGTGCCGTAACCTTAGCGATTGTTTTGATTCGTGACTCGGTCGCAGGTGTGACCACACATACGATAAAATTTGCGTATCGAGAGCGAGGTCAGCATACGCACCGCGATCGATCATGTCGAGAACATCCCAAAAGAAAGACGACGAAGATATTGCCATAATAGGCATCGGATGCCGTTTTCCCGGAAACGTCAACGACGTCCAAACCTTTTGGAAAATGCTCGTCGACGCGACCGATTGCACGTCCGAAGTGCCTCAAGATCCGAGTCGATTTGACTTGATGAACGACTATTATCATCCCACGCCTCGAACCGAAGGCAAAATCTGCGCTCGACGCGGCGGCTACGTCGACTCGAAAAATTTTCGCAAATTCGATCGACAATTCTTTCGGATGCCGCCCGCCGAGGCAAATCATCTCGATCCTCAAATTCGTATGCTTCTGGAAGGGACGTGGGAGGCGCTTGAAGATGCCGGAATGCCGCCGAGTCGCCTTCGCGGCACGACGACCGGCGTCTACATCGGTCTCATGAATAACGACTACACCGTCAAGCCGGACACCCTGATTAATGCCTATACAAATTCGGGCACGGACGCGAGCATGGCTTCGAATCGGCTTTCATATGAATTTGACTTTCGCGGACCGAGCTACACTATCGATACGGCCTGCTCGTCGTCGCTCTACGCCATTCATCACGCGTGTGAAGGAATTCGGCACGGCGACTGTGACATGGCGGTGGCCGGCGGCGCCAATGTTGTCCTGCTTCCCGTCACGAGTATTGGCCTTTCGCAAGCGCAAATGATTTCGCCCGACGGCAGGTGCAAGACTTTTGATGCTTCGGCGAACGGCTATTCGCGAGGCGAAGGAGCCGGCGTCGTCGTGCTAAAATCACTTCGAAAAGCGCTTGAATGCAAAGATTCGATATATGCCGTCATCAAAGGCGGAGCGATGAGCAACGACGGGAAGACGTACGGCGTCTCGCAGCCGAGCTCCGACGCTCAGATCGATTTGCTCGGCAAAGCGTGTCGTAACGCAGGAGTCAAGCCAGAGATGATCTCTTACGTCGAAGCCCACGGAACCGGCACGAAAGCCGGAGATGCGGCAGAAGCCAATGCACTGGGGGTGGCGATTGGTAAAAAGCGTGCCGCATCAAACGCACCGCCGCTAGTTGTAGGCTCCGTCAAATCGAATATCGGTCACACGGAAGGTGCCGCAGGAGTAGCGGGTGTAATCAAAGCGGCTCTAATTCTCGCTAAACGAAAAATCCCCCCTTCTATTCATTTTCGAGTTCCTAATCCAAGCATTCCGTTTGAAGCGTTACACGTCCAAGTGTGTACGAATGTCACCGATTTGCCTACCAATGCTTACGTTGGTTGCAGTTCGTTCGGCTTTGGGGGCGCCAATGCTCACGTTATCTTACAAGAATCTCCCATTGCTCGCCACTTGGCAGACGAAAAAGGCGGCGACGGCATCACGACGGACCAAGTTGATGCTCAGACGACTGCTAAACAATCGCATCGTCTTCTTCTTCTTTCTGCCTCGACGCACGCAGGTCTGAAAGATCAGGCGAGAAATTGGATCAATTTTCTAGAAGAAAAACCCTCTTACTTGTTTTCGAGCATTCTCTATTCGGCCGCTTGTCGTTTTCAGCACCACCGTCATAGACTTGCTCTCGTTGTTAGAAATCGTCAGGAAGCGGTCCAACTTCTGACTGATTACATAGAAGACAAGAAGAGTTCCGAGAACCTTTTGACGGGAAACGACGCAGAAGAGATGAGAACCGTTCCTCTTGTGTTTGCCTTCTCCGGAATGGGAACGCAATGGTGGGCTATGGGACGCCAGCTGCTGGACGAATATCCAAAGTTTTGCGCCGTGATAAAAGTATGACGCAGATAAATCAATAGAGATAAAAATGTATTTTTTTGTTTGCAGGAGATTGACGAACATCTTCGCTCTGTCGGAGCGACGTGGTCGCTATTCGATGTGTTGACATCGTCAGAAGAAAATTCAATGATACACCGTACAGGTGGAGGAACACGCATGAACACATGGACTGTAGTATCTCTATCAGCTCTCTCTAGAAATTTCCCAACCCTGCATCTTTGCCATCGAAGTAGCAATTGTCGAAGTTCTACGAGAATTCGGCGTCAGTCCGACGGCCGTCGTGGGCCACAGCGTCGGCGAAGTCGCCACAGCTTACACAGCCGGCCTACTGACGCTGAAACAAGCGTCAGCGATAATATACCATCGCGGTAGGCTCTTGGAAAAAACGAGCGGTCGCGGCGGCATGCTCGCCGTTCTCGGAGATGCCAACGAGGCTCTTAAATTACTTCCCAAAAATTTGATCGCGACGAGCAGTCGTCGCTGGATAAAGGATTTCGATGAGACGGTGGCAGGGACTAACGGTAAATGCGCCGTTCTAGACGTCGCCGCTATCAACAGTTCTCGTCAAATCGTCTTGTCTGGCGACGAAGGGGCTCTCAAGGCAGCGGCGACGGCTTTGAGTGATAACGACGAAATTCGAACGATTCTACTCAAAGTCAACAACGCCTTTCACAGCTACCAGCAATCGTCTCTTCAAGCGGAAGTAATAGACTGCCTAGAGAAAGTAGAAAGGACGAGCGGAGTAAATGGTGCTGTGACGACGATTCCCATGGTTTCGTCCGTGACAGCCGAGTACGTCGATAGCGAAATCGTTGGCAAGGCGTCGTACTGGTGGGCGAATATTCGTCAAACCGTTCGCTTTCAAGATGCGGTGAAAGTTCTCCTCGAGAAGGGCTACACGAATTTCGTAGAAATAGGGGCGCACAGCGTTTTGATTCCGGCCATCAAGGACATTCTGTCCGCTGAGAACCTGACTTCCCAATCGTCAGTTATTTCAACGCTGAAAAGACCGAGAGACATTAGAGCGCCGTCCAGTGACGAAACAGCGAGTCTGCTTCGATGCATAGCTAAACTTCACGTCATGGGAGCGAAAATCGATTTCAGCTCCATGTATCCTCAGGAAAGCCATCAGTTCGTACCGCTTCCTCGCTATCCGTGGCAAAGAGAAGAGTGCTGGTTCTCAGCCAACGAAGCCGCTGTCGATCTCGTGCATCCTCTACTAGGAGAACGTCAAGCGAGCATCGCTGAAATCGTCGGCGACGACAGTGAGACAGACACGATCATATGGAAGTGCGAGTACAGTTCGTTTACTTTGCCGTGGCTGAAAGACCACGCGATTGTCGACGTGATAGCTCCCGCTGCCGCCTACGTAGAGACGGGTCTCGCGGCGGCACGATCAATCTTCGGCGATGCCGCCAACTTCTGTCTGACAAACGTGGCCGTGAAAAAATTCATGTTCACGCCAAATAGCTCGGCCGACGTTCGAGTTCTAGCCGAGAAATTGGGACAGAAAGAGTATCGGCTTAGTATTCACAGCAGTAAAGCGACGGCCTCTTCTGGATGGCAAACCCATGCCACCATGACCATTCTTCAACCTAATGATGAACAAGCCAAAGAAGATTCATTTGAGAATCTAGCATCCCTAAAGAAACGATTTCCTATCGTAGTTAGGACGTCAAAGGAAGACATTTACAATTCCGGCGACGAAGGAGACTCGTACAAGTTCGGCCCGTCGTTTCGTGTGTGCCAGTGGGCGGCACTGTCTCATGAAATGAACGAAATATTGGTTCGCGCGACGGTGACTGAAGAAATACGCCACGAGCTGCATCGGTACATAATACATCCAGCATTCTTGGACGGTTGTTTTCAAGCGTACTTGTTGAGCTCGAGGACAAAATTCGATCAGCCGACCGACGTAGATGGAAGCAAGCCTACAGTTCTAGTGCCAACGTCTCTAAGCAGCTGCGAGGTTTATGGAGAAATTCCGTCAGACGTATTTATTCATTTGAAGGAATACGATAATTCAGACGGACATAACTGTGCGGACGTAAGTCTCATGAGTGCAGATGACGGTCGTGTTGCCCTGAAAATCAACAAAGTGACATTTAGTAGTATATCTTCATCTGGTGACGATAACAAGCCCCATTTCTGGACATTGAAATGGGAGTCTGAGAGAAGCGAGAAAACTGTGGACGATAACGAGGACGATAGTGCACCAGCGAACGCCGTTTGCATTATGTGGTTTAGCGAGAGTCAAAAGACGGCATTGGAGCATCTTCTTCACGAATTCAAAGAGCGAAACATTCAAGCAGACGTCCGTTTTATGACGGACGAGAAGAACGAAAGCGAATCCTTTTCCTCATATACGGACATAGTGATGCTTCTAATGGACATATCGGAAAGCAACGTATTTGAAACTACGAAAAAGGACGACTTCCTAGACGCTGCTTTTGCGTCTCCACTGGCTTATATCAAAACGCTTCAAAATCACGGCTCCTCGTGGGAAAAAGAAGCGCATTTGCGCCACTGGCTTGTCACCCAAAACGGTCAGGCCGTCTTCGACGGCGAAATCGCTAATCCTGGCCAAACGACAGTTGCTGGGTGCATTCTTTCTCTTGCCCACGAGTTGCCAGACTCGAAAAACTTCTGGGTTGACCTAGAAAGCGCCGATACCTCAACGTCCAGCGTATGGCAAGCATTTGTTGACTACTTCCTGAATTTTGATCCCGGAGAAAATGAGGTGGCGTTGCGACGTGGCACTGATAACGATTCATTTGCTCCCGTCTTTCCACGTCTAACTGAAATGAATCCAGATGCCATTGCTTCTCACGTTTCTGATGCCCACTGGACAGTGGCGTATTCGTCGAAAACGAAACGACCAATATTAACAGCAGTCGACCATCCTGACACCCGTCATCCTGTGATAGTTAAAGTAACCTGTTTCGGTCCTCTTTCAAGAACGTCGTCTGGAGAATTTCCAGGAGCGTGGGTCATCGGTGCAGTGACGTCTTGTCCTGACGCGAGTTTCGAATTGGGAGATACCGTATTGGGTCTCTCCGATATGATATCCAGCACCGTTAGCGTTCCCTTGAGCCTGGCAGTCAAGGTTCCAGAAGAAATGACTCTATCTAACGCCGAAATTGTCAATGCCGTGCAAGAACTGCTTGTTCCTTACATTACGTTTACCGTCGCCTCTCCGCTAGCTGTCGGCGACACGGTTCTTGCGTTGGCGAATCCAAGCGATAGCTCGCAGAAAAAAGAACTGACTGCTCTATCAAAACTCCTCCACTGGCTGAAAGTTCGCTTCATTGTCGTTCACAACTCAGCGAAGTTAAGCGAAAATGACATTGACGCGTGCACTCCTCAAGATCTAGCGAGTATTTTGGTGGACAAGAAGCTAGCCAGTGGAGTCGTCTTTCTCAATGAAGTAGAAATCACTGAAGCAGACAAGGTGCTTCAGCACCTGAAATCGTTTGGAAGTTGCGTCTTTTACAGCAGAGCACAACTTCGTCGGTTTGTCAAATCAGCCAAAACCGACAGAAGTCTTGCTAATTTCTTTCCTATGATGACGACGCAGGACCTGTTCGACGAACAGCACCGCGGACTCGTCGGAAGGTCGCTCGTACAACTGTTAGAGCGACTACGCAGAGAAACGAATGGGAAGAGGAAAGTGGAAGCTAAGCATCTGCGCGACTTGCTCGCTCCTTCGGCAGCAGATTCACTGCACACTTTCTTGGCTGACTCAGAACCAATCAACCTGACTCTTCCTTTTGAAAACTCATTTACGGCTCGCCTCAATGATAGCTATCTCATCACGGGCGGACTTAAAGGATTGGGGTTGTCGCTAGCAAAGTGGCTCGTCGATCGCGGTGCAAAGCATCTGCACCTTCTCGGTCGCAGTCCTCCTGGCGCCGAAGAAGCTGTTCAGATAGAGGAGCTTCGAGAGATGTCTCGGATCGATATCTGGCAAGTGGACATATCTAGTGAAGATGCAATCGAAGGCGTCTTTCAAGAAATTTCACAAATAACCTCTTCAAATCTTGCTGGTATATTCCACTGTGCAGCCGTCTATCACGATTCCTTGCTCTTTACCGTGGAGAAAGACCAACTAGAAAAAGTCATGCTACCCAAGGCGTACGGAGCTTGGCTCTTGCACCGACAGAGCCTAGCCTTGAAGACTCATCTTCGCTATTTTGTTCTCTTTTCGAGCATCGCCTCTCTTTTTGGAAATTCCGGTCAAGTGAGCTACTGCATTGCCAATACGGTGCTAAATTCTCTGGCCGATCACCGCAAACGAATGGGTCTTCCAGCAACCTCGCTTCAATTTGGGGCAATTAGTGGCGCCGGCTTTCTCCAACAAAACCCCAAGATAATGACGTTGCTGAAGTCAAGAGGACTGGCGCCGCTAAGTGATCAGTCAGCGTTGGACTGCATGGGACGGGCCATGCTTATCCAGCTGCCTTCCCTGTGCATTCAAGGCAACATTACACCAGAAAAATACGTTCGTCCAGCTAAGCTGGGAAGTACGTTTCGTTTCTCTCGACTAAAAGAGCTGGAAAAGTTGGCCGGTGACAGAATCGATGCCATCGAATCGTCGAAGATGCTATTCGCTTCGCTTTCGCCGCCAGAAAAGCGGAAAGTCGTTGTCGACCTGCTTTCTACGTGGCTCGGAGCCGGTCTGGGTCTGGACGAGGTGCCACTGAATGCGTCCTTAGTTTCCATCGGGTTCGACTCGATTATGGCCACGGAAATGAGTGATCGGATTCACCTTGCATTCATCGTCATCGTGCCTCCAGTTCGCATGCTAAACGACCAGTGCAGCGTGAATTTTCTAGCCGATATCATTATGACTTTAATTCAAAATCAAGCGACCGCGGAAGAAGAAAAAGAAGAAGAAGAAGAAACTCCAGGCGAAAAGTCAGATCAAAACTTGTGGAGATACTCTTTGAACAGCCCAGCGAAGGACAAGACAATTTGCCACCTCATATGCTTTCCCCCATATGCCGCAGGTGCATCTGTTTACTCGCAGTGGGGAAAGCTTTTCAAAGACAGCGGCATTGGAGTGACCGTCCTTCACTTTCCCGGCTGGGAAGAAAGACAAACCGAGACGTTCCTAGGCGATTTAGACGGCCTTGTCTCGGCAGCACTAGATGCCGTACTGCCACTAGCAGAGGAGCACAAAGTCGCCTTCTACGGTCATAGCATGGGTGGTCTCATCGCCTATGAGGTGGCTCTTCGTCTTGAAAAAGATCATGGCATATCCATCACGCACTTCTTCGTTGGTGCTTGGTATGCTCCTCACTTGCAATACCCTCGTCCAGCCGATTTCAATATTCCGTCGTCGGTGTTCAAGAGAGACGCGCCACTTGCTGTCGTCTTTCAGCATTTGAAACAGCTCAATTTCATCGACCTTCCATCTGCGGTGGATCCGCTGCTTCAGCATTGGATGCCATGCTTTGAAATAGCTCTCAAAATTTTGAAGAGATACACTCCGAATGAGAATTCGTTGCCGTGCAGCATCGACGCTTTCTCCTCGACTGGAGACCCTTTTGTCCAGCCTAAAGACGTGATACCATGGGAGAAGCAATCACGATCTGATTTCGTCCATAATAGCGTCAATGCCCCAGGGCACCAGTTCACAAATTTATTCGCCAACGTCATATGTGAAACGATACAAGGCAGATTGAAAACTTTGCTCTAGGTAGCAGTCAGGCGAAAGTAGTTAGGAAATGTGCATCATGCTTAAAGGACTTGCAATGACGGGCTGATGTAGCCCTGAGACTTTACTCTATTTTACTGCGGCACGAGGAAGTATACTATTCACTGCATATTTTTGTATTTCGTCACTACTCAATTAGGTGTTCTGTTCTGTACTTTTCAGTAGTATCTCTGTTTAGCGGATCTAGATATCGTTCATAAATACAGCCGTGAATATATATATACATACATATATTGTTGTTCATAAGGCCAACAGGCCAGTCATCAAACGTAAAGGATGCAGCAATTACATATAATTAAGAAACGTCTTCTAAGTAGTCTAAACCGAACTTGAAGGCAAGACGCCATAAAACAATATATAGGGCGTGGAGGTCAGCGTCGACTTGGGCGACAGTACTCTTCGAAAATCCGCATTGGAGAGCACTTCAACATCGGAATCGTCCAATTTGAGCCACTTCCACCCACACTGACACGCGCCTCCATCGTCAAACGAACTGCTACTCTCAGGACAAACGCACTCGGTCGAACAGTCGTCTTGTCGTCCAGCTGGCTCGTCGGAAGGCAGACGGACGTAGGTGAGATAGTGCCCACTGCCTGACATGCAGCCGTTGTGCATTACAACGGCAAAGAGCTCGTACGTTGAATGCCGTCGATTGCAGGACAACGTGCACCATTGATCGAGCTTCATGCGCATTGGAGTGGCCAAATTGCCACTGATTTTGCTAACGTAGCTTCCGAGAGACGACAGCCTATAAAGAACAAGAGCACATCTTTAGACTCTGTGTGCATTTCATACATGTATGTACACTCACCCGCCACCGCCCATCGCTGCAAATCTCTTCAAATGAATCGTCAAGACGGACGGCAACCGATCGAACATCGTGCTGATCTCCGCTTCCGTGTGCGTGCGGCACTCGTTGCAATAATAGCAATCGCGTCCAGTCAGCCGTTCCATGCCGACGAATTGCTTCATCGCCCACGTAAGCGAATGCCGACCGACACTCGTAGTCGACGATCCCGCCGGCGAAGAGGTCGCGGATGGAGACGCCGACGAGGACGACGACGACGAGGACGGAGAGAGTCGGACGGGAACGCTGACGTCGAGAAACGTTTCGTAGCGATTGCGCTTCGTCTCGCATTCGAGACATCGCGTCGTGAAGACGAGACTGCCCTGGAACGTGCTCGTCACGAAATTTTTTGTCGTCGCCGTCGTCGTCGTCGTCGTGCCGTCTTTGCATTTTGCGTTGTAAGCGTCTTCGATGTTGGAGAGCAGACAGCGAAGAAGCTCTTGGGCGTCGTGTTGCATGTAAGCCGTAAATTGAAAGTTGATTTGTCTAGAGAAAATTTGGCAGTTATAAATCAAACCGATACCAGATCAACAAATTATTACATTACAGCAATGAATTATTTATCTATTTAATTATTTATTTACCTCAAATCGTCAATAAATGTCTCAGGACACACCGACAGACGATTAATGCCGGTACAATTTGACGCGGGATCGCGTCGAAAGGCGTTTTCTAGATCAGTCATAGAGGAATAAAGCTACACGTGCACAAGAAAGAATAACAGATATATTGCACTCCTATGTCGATACTTCATACATTTTTTAAAGATTGGTAAAATCACGGATTGTAGAGAAATGGATATGAAACGCACGCACGCTACCGTATGTTGCGTGGGATCATCCGTGACATGCCCCGCCCCCGTGTCTCCGCTTGTGCTTGGCACACTCAAGTGCTGTTTGACTAAAGGGATTAATCGCCACCCGTCTATGATTAACGTAAATCGATGCCTACATCTTCGAAGTACCTAGCGCACCATTTGCCTAAATTATTGGAGGTTTCGTAAGAGCGTTTTCACGCGTTTTCTCACGAGACCTACTTCGGAAGGGGTTGTGTAGCGTTTTCGTCAATTCGCTTACGTTTGCGTCGCCAGTAAGATAAGGAACGGTTTAATAATGATCCTTGCTGTGGCTTTGTCCACAAGCAAGGCCGGTTTCGTCGCGTTATAGCCGAGTACGGGCATTTTTATGCTCGGAATGGTGAAGGAGTTTGTGTAGCATTTCTGGGAGAACTGTAGAGAGTCAGCCGCATACTGTAGTTTTAGTAGATAGAACTGCCACTGTAGAATGGCCCTACAACCCCGACTAATATATGAACGAGCGGGTTTGCGCTAGAAAGAGGTCGAAAAAATGCTGAGCGGAATTAATTAACAGACAAGCAGCAGAGCGAGAAAGGCTAGGTATGCTTCCTCTAAGCTTCTAATAGTTAGTCTCTCTGCACTTTGCTACTTTTCGGTTCTCTACACTACTGTACCGTGACCTTTGGGAACAATTCAATGTTACCTGTCACTGCTTAGTTAAAAATGGGTTGTTTTTTCATGAAAACGTTAAGGACTAAGCATGTGCGAATTTTGCCATTGTCAATACAAGCCAATTTTAGGACTACCGGGGAGGCAACGGAGGCAACTGGGTTACCTATCCGGGCAAGATCGGTCACGTGACCATGTCACGGATGATCCCACTAGCGTGCGTGCGTTTCATATCCATGTCTCTACAATCCGTGGTAAAATCTGGTTGTTGCATCACACTCTTGAGAGCTGGGATCCTCAATCTCACAACCAGCACCATCCTCTTCCTAACTATCCAACTAAAAGAAACAATTTAGTTATTAATTAACGTGGAAGAAAGAAGCTGGGTTTTGAGAATATCCGGGAATACCTCATTCAACGACGAAACGAAGTCGGGGCAATACCGCAGCGCTTGCAACACAGAATTCACGTAGCACGTATTGCCGGCGTTATTCAAACCGGAAAACGGCGGAGGAAGGGGAGGAGGCGAAAGAGCCGCGTTGGCGGGAGGCGGAAATTCTGGGCCGTAAGGTCGACTTCCCGTATCGTCAACACAGTAGTCGTTCGCGCTGGCTTTCGTTTCGTCGTCGCCACCGTTTGGATCTTCGTTTTCTTTCGCGATTGGCCACGGATTCGTGGCATCCGGGATCCGGCTAGCCGACCACAAGTCGATGGGACCGAAAGACGTCGATTTCGCTGGCTGGGAGACGGGCAGCTCATCCGCTTCTTCGTCGCGCTTTCTTCGTTTGAGTTTGAGCGACGGTCGAGGCCGTTTCGGCGCCGGCGCGCCGTCTTCTCTCGACGGCATCCCGGTTAAGGCGCGCTAAATCGCATCCGGGGAACGTCAGCTGTGACTTTGTCACGAAAACTGATTCGTAGAAATCTCGCCTGTGAGAGGCATTAGTCTCTTCGGAGGCGTGGGTTCGAATCCCACTCCTGTCACCATGTAACGTGAGAAGAAGAATGATCTATTAGGCTCCTAGCGCGCATTACCCCACAACCGTCACAGACGATTGATACTTACCGCTCTGTGCCAACCCCCTGCCACTCAGGAAGGGGCTTGGCGGTAGGGGGCCCGAACCCAGGGGTCGAAACCGGAAGCGTGCCGGAAACTCGGTCCCTCACGCCCGGCCGCGGACCATCCACCGACTCCCTTGGGCCGAGCCCCGGCTATACGAGCCGGCGCCCGGCGGTGGGTCCACGAGCACCACCGTCCAGCCACCCCGTCACGCCTGGGAACCAGGCGGAGAAGAAGAAAACCCCCAAGGGAGGGTCGGGAGGGAAGAGGAAGATTGCGTCGCGCGTAGGTGTGCTCGCTTCAGCCGCTGTGATGCGAATGAGCCCGCCCGCGCACGACGCTCCATATCAACAACGGTTAACAATAATGTTAACCTGCCATTGATACTTACCGCTCTGTGTCAACCCCCTGCCACTCAGGAAGGGGCTTGGCGGTAGGGGGCCCGGACCCAGGGGTCGAAACCGGAAGCGTGCCGGAAACCCGGTCCCTCACGCCCGGCCGCGGACCATCCACCGACCCCCGTGGGCCGAGCTACGAGCCGGCGCCCGGCGGTGGGCCCACGAGCACCACCGTCCAATAAACTATTCATACCCGGGCCCGGCTCGCATCCTCGCCGCCACGACACACCAATAAATAAGACTGTAAGACTCTCATGTTCACCGTTCTACCCCAACCAGTCCTGCCCTAGCGTCCGCCCTGAAGGCCTCCCACCAGCGCTCTCGCGCCCGCCAGGCTTTCCTCCGGGATCCGCACGTAGCGCATGTAGCAGTTGCTGCGCCATCGTCCTAGCGCCTGAATAACCGCCGTCGACGCCCCAAGCCTCGCTGCCTCCGTGGCCGCCCCGATCCGTAGGCTGTGTTCCCCAAACCGCTCCGACTCCACCCCTGCCTTGTCCAGCGCCGCACGCAAACCGTCAACGAGCTGCCCCCGCGTCAGCGGGGCGCCATTCGGCCACAGGAACAGCGGACCATCCTGGGGGCCTCTTGCCGCCACGTTGGCTAGGAGCGCGGAAACTGGACACACCCCTCCCGGCGGAGCCCGACCCAGGAAGATAAACGCTTCCTCACCGAACTGGTTGGTTTTAGACATCTTGATCCGCAACCTCACCCACGACGGGTCGGGGAAACGGTCGACGGCCAAGGCTGCGCACCGCGGAGAGATACTGACGCACGGTCGAAGCCGCGCAGCCGTCCTCCGCCAGCGCCGACGCGAAGAGGCAGAACGTGTCGAGCGAAGCGGGAACCGGACATATATTAAGGGCTTCGCAGAACGACAGAAAACGACGCTGTCCGGACGAGTACGCCCTTCGTGATGCTGGAGCCAAGCCGTTTAGCGTGTAGACGCGACGAGCCGCTTCCAGTGCAGGGAGGTCCAGGCCTCGTCGCCCCCAAGGAGTGCGTCGAGCGCGTCGGCCACCCCGTCCGGCACGACTCGCATGTCTAGCGCCACCTGCGAAAACGACAGTCCAGTACGGTCGGCCCCTCGCGACAGCGCGTCTGCAAAAACATTATCTACTCCGCTATGTGTTCCGACCAAAAGCAAAAATTGAGGCGGGCTGCGACGAACTGCAACGCGCGCAGAAGAGGCAGCAGCCGCCCGTCCCTACTAGATCCGGAGTTAATCGCCGCCACGACCGTGGTGTTGTCGCACTGGAACAGCACCGACTCGCCTCGCCACGTGGGACCCCAGACAACGGCCGCCACCAACACCGGATAGAGCTCCTTGGGCGCAATCGGCTGATCCCGCCATGGCAACGACCAAGGCGATGCAAAACCCCGCCACGGAGAAGAGGAGACGGCAACGGCGCCGCAGCCCCAACGTCCAGACGCGTCCGATTGCACGCGCAACGAAGGAGCCCATGAGCCGACCGTCGACGCCAGCCCGACGCCGTTCCACGACGCCGCAAACGCCAGCCACCACGCGATATCCGCCCGCGCGGCCTGGTTCAGCCGCACAAAACGGTCAAGCTGCCGCGCCGTGTGAGCCAGATCCAGTAGTCGACGCACGAACGACCGGCCCGGAAACACGACCAGACTCGCGTGATGCATCAAGCCGACGAGAGACAAGAGCTCCCGCTTGGTGCACGTCCACCTGACCGCGACAGCCGCCAGCCGAGACCTCAATCTGTGCAGCTTGACCTCGGCAGCCGCAAGACGCTGGCCACCGTGTCGAACTCGATCCCCAGAAAGGTGAGCGTCGACGCCGGACCCTCAACCTTATGCATCGCGACCGGAACGCCCAGCTCCTTGCACACCGCCAACGCCCTCTCCAAATTGCGGGCGCACTCCGACCCCCCCGGCCCGGCCCAGCACAAGAAAGTCGTCGAGGTAGTGGAGACCGATGGTGACGCCAGCGCGAAACATGGACCACAGCAGGGCGTCCGCGACGGCGGAGAAGATCTTCGGCGCCGACCGCAGGCCAAAAGGCAACGCCGCGTCGAGGTACACTGCCCCTTTCCAGCAAACGCCGAGCAGACAACGGTCGTCCGGATGCACCGGAACCACACGGTACGCCGCTCGAAGGTCCAGCTTTGCGAGGAGGCAACCCGGCCCAAGCAGGCCCACGAGGTCGACTGCGTCGTCGATACTCGCATAGCGAAGCGAGCACCAACGACGATCGACCCCGTCGTTAACGCTGGCTGCCGCCGGAGCTGACAAATCGACGATAAGACGCCACCGACCCGGTTGGTGCGGCTTCGGCAGAACACCAAATGGGCTGACGTGTACCCGAGACGCGTACGGCGATGCATCCAACGGCAGCATGCGTCGGGCGCGAACTTCGTCGTAGATGTAGCCGTCGACGACGTCGGCGTGAGCCGTCGCCGAGCGTAAATTGCGCCCGGTCACGCGCAACGGGCTGCCCGACGCGAACCCAATGCGAAAACCCTCTCGAAAACCCTTGCAGACGTATTTGGCGAACGAACGATCCGGATGACGCGTTAGCCAAAAAACCCAGCGATCGAGCACTACGGGCGTAGTCACCGTCGCCAGAGGCGCTGGCAACGGATGGCCATTTCGCACGCAGGCTTGGAGCGCAAAGAGGTCCGCCATGTAGCGATAGCGACCCTCCAAAACGTTGCACGCCAGCGAGCGAAGGCGCTCGAGCTCTACACACGAAAAAACACAACCATACGACGCCCAAACCTGCGCGACGTGGAAGGGGGAACGTTCGGAACGACAGCAAAAATACGCGAAAGCCAGGGAGACCGGCCAGAAGCCGAAGGCGACGAGCGAACGAGAGAAAGGAAAAAAACAATAAATACGCAAGAAAAACGATAAGCCAGCACACGCGCGCTAACCACGCGCAACTGCACAGCCGAAGCGATAACAACAAAGAAAAAGAAACGCCAACGAACAACCAACAAGCCGCGGCTACACTAACAGAAGTCCACAAGTCCACGCGGCCAACACAGTTACTCCGGACGCCCGCCGCGCGACACGGGCGAGCGCTCCCGATCGCTGCCTCGACGAACGCCACGCGACTCCCGGCCACGATCGCCTTTTCCCGGGTCGTTACGCTCGCGACGGGGCGAATCGCAGTGCTTGGCCCGATGAGCTCCCCAACAAACATTGCACACGTGCCGGTAAGTGCAATTCGGGAACTGACATGCTCCCTCGTTGTATCCGCGGCAAATCGGCCGCGGTTTTGTGCGAGCACTCGCCGGCGACGCGGCGCGAGCCACATGTCGATCCGTAGAGGCATCGCGCAACGAGTAAATGGCTTTGACGTGGTCGGTATCCAGACAGAGAGGGCAGCGCGGCGCATTGTTGCCGAGAGCCACGAACGTCTGGGCATAAATTCCCTGATGCGGTGTGGCCCAATCCATCTCCGGACGCGTAGCGGCGAGCTTACGGAATCGCGTGTCGTAAGTACGCCACCCTTCGCCTCCGAGTTTGGCCGCTTCTTGAAGGATGAGGCGCATATACGAAAACAGCGACGCCGCGCGTGATGGGTTGCCAGCGCAGCGTACGATCGCGTACTAAAACAGCGCGCCCAGCTGAGGACGCTCGGGATCGAGCGCAGCTGGGAGCGCGACTAAGGCATCCACTCGAAGAACGAACTAACCTCGCGCTTCAGCAGCTCGAGGTTGTCCGGCAGAAGCTCCGCCAGCTCCACGTACTGGCCCGCCTGGATCTTCGCCACCATCTTGCCTGAAACGGACACGCCGTCCTCCAACGCGAAGTCCGGCGACGTTGGCGGAGGAACCGCCTGAGCCAGCGCGCGTGCCAAAGCCCCCAACGAATTTCCGTCGACCGCGGCAACGGACGGCACCACACCAGGGGGCGCCTTGCCTTCCCCGAGCACCGCGATACCCGGGATCGCCGGCATCTGAGGTAGCTCATCCAACGCTAGGAACCCAAAGAACACCGCCGTATACCACGCACGCAGGCACGCAGGCCGAGAACACACGCAGAGACATCCAGAAAAAAAAATGCCGCGCCATGCAACGTACTCAGCTGCCCAAGACCGCGCGGGTGCCAAGCACGCGTAAAAATTAGCAACAATGCAGCTGCGCTGCGGCGCCGCCGCCGCAGAAACCCCGACGCGTGCAGCTGAGACCGAGCCCGCGCCCGCCATGAGCCACGGGTGCACCGCGAAAGGAAGACAGGAGAGGCAGGGAAGGGAAGGTAGGGAGCGGGTAGGAAAAAACGGGGACCACCGAACCTCCGCGGAGACCAGCCGAGCGAAAAAGGCCTAAGCTACCGTACTTACCGTGCTCCCGGGAAGCATTTCCATCCGACACGCCGTCGGCGGTAGAGTCGCCTGGCCCGCATGCTGCGCGTACGCGGCGACGCCCGCTTGCACGGCATTCTGGATAATCGCCTGAAGCGCCGGTCCGGTGACAGCGACAACCGGGTTTGGCGCGTCGCGCTGCTGCTGGATAGCAGGTTGCTGATTCTGCACTTGCTGATCTTGATCCGGCGAATTTTGATCCATGACGAGGAGAAAGAAAAAGAGGAAGATTGCGTCGCGCGTAGGTGTGCTCGCTTCAGCCGCTGTGATGCGAATGAGCCCGCCCGCGCACGACGCTCCGTATCAACGACGGTTAAAAATAATGTTAACCTGCCATTGCATTCCACGGTGACGTCGCCCAAGTCGTCCAGAGCTGTCCAGAGCCGAAAGTAAGCGTCTAAATCGCGCGCTGCGACCAATTCGCGCGCTAATTATGAATCGACGACAGTGCATGAGCGAAAGGCCCGAAGACGTCTCCCCATCGCTTGTCATTGGACATCGCACGCTAGCGACGTCGCAGAGTCGCGAAGAAATGAATAAACGGTACGATACGCGCAGAAGAGCTCGTTCCCCCCAATCGCGAGCTCGTGACGTCATCGTGGAACATCTGGCTCTACAGGAGCCACGAACTTGATGACGGCTTTTCGAGAGTTTTACGCTCGATCTAAGCGAAGCGCAGGTGAAACGAAGAGCGGAACGCGAAGCGAAAGTGAGTGTATGCGAAAGCGCGGAAGCCTTAATTAATTAATTGTCCAATGTCCATCGTACACTGAACGTGTCGTCGGCGCTTTGTTCGCGTCCGGATGGTCGGAACCGTGGACAGCTCCGAAGTGCAGCCTATGAGAGACGAAGAGGTTAGATTTTATGACGTCACTTTCTCTAAGACGTCATTTGTTTTCTCTTATTGATTTTATAACATCACTTTCTCTTATTGATTGTCATTAATTTTTCTTATTGATTTTATGACGTCACTTTCTCTTATTGATTTTATTTGTGTAGCTGGACGATGCGTATTTCTCTTTGCTGAATGCGAAGTCCCACGAATACAGTACATACAAAAGTTCAGGAGCAGAAACAAAGATTATCGGTAAATATATGACGTCATTTTTTAGGTGTTTTTCATTTCTGATGAGAAACACGAGGAATAGCTTGAGCAGAAGAGAGAAAGCATAAAAGTAACTCAATTTCCAATGAAAAAATAATTAATAACCTTTGTCTCAGATTCCCAAACAATTTATTCGCGTTTCTGTTATTGAAGGACAAGACCTTCCTATAAGAAATGCAGATGGTAAAAATAGTCCATCAATATTGATGCACTATTTTGATTCTTTAGGTTTAGGTGATTCATATTGTGTTGTGGGTTTGATCAAGACAAAACATCTCCACGACGTATTGCAAACCTTATACGGGACGTTCGGTTCGTCTCGCATGATCGAGGATCAGGTGATCCTCTCGATACTCGGAGATGTACGGTTGGACGTTCACGCAGCTCTTATACGTCGCTGTAGCAAACGTCTCTCTATCCTTTGCTTTATTCTTTTGGTTTCGGCGCTCGAAGGTAGTCCAAGAAATTGCCGTAAAATTGCATAAACACAGTTCTTCTTCAGAACAGCGCCAGAAACGTTCCGAAATCTCCCGTTTTCCATAGTATTTCGAACGCCGCAAATCGGTCTCTAGACGCCGACGTGATAGTGATCGGGTGCGGCGTAGTGGGATCGTCGCTTGCCTGTAGCTTGGCTCGCGATGGACGCACTGTGATTGCGATCGAGCGTGATCTGACCGAACCGAATCGGATTGTCGGCGAATTGCTGCAGCCTGGTGGCGTCAGAGCCCTGAAAAAACTCAACCTCGAAAGTAAGAAAAGTCTAAGCCGAAATAGGCTAACCACTAACCACTAAACGGACTAACTGTACAGAGTCCAGTCCGTTTACAGCTGTTGTTCTGTACATAGTATTTCTTGTCTTATTGATTTTTCTCAAAGGTTGTCTTGACGGTTTTGACGCTCAGCCAACTTGCGGCTACGTGATTCACGACGTTCAAACTCAGAGCCAAATACACATTCCGTATCCGACTGACTCCGACGGAACTACACTTTCTGGAAGAGCGTTTCATCACGGCCGTTTTATTATGGCGCTCAGGAACGCAGCTAAGAAGGAGAAAAAGTGCGTCACGCTATAATAATTAAAAAATTTAATTGCATTATTAATGAAACGAGCGGGTTCTCGTACTTATATGTAACTGTAATTAATTTTGATTCACAAATTTTCGCTTTGAGTGTGTCATTCTCGTCTTTTTAGTTTGAACATGATCGAGGGAACAGTGACCAAGTTGATCACGCAGGACGATCGCGTCATCGGAGTTCAGTACCGGCCAAAAGGGTCAGAAGATACGAGCGTAAGAACATTGGAGAAAGCCTCTGTCATGCCTACTGACGTCATAGTGGCGTCATAGATCAGTCATACCCTTTGTACTAATTAAATAATTAATTAATAACTTTTTTTATTTTTCCAGGAGGTCTATGCTTCTTTGACGGTCGTCTGTGACGGCTGCTTCTCGAAATTTCGTCGCGCGCTTGTCACGTCAGCCGTTTCCGTCTCATCTCACTTTGTGGGTCTTATCCTTCATGACTGCGAACAGTTCAGGCATCGTCACGCTGAACTCGTTCTCTCCGAAACGTCGCCCACGCTCGTTTACAAAATCGGCCCCAACGAGACGCGCGTTCTCGTCGACGTTAACGGGAAACTTCCCTCCGATATTAAGACCTACCTAAGAAATGTCGTAGCTCCGAACTTTCCCGACCACCTACGTGGATCGTTTCTGAAGGCGATAGAGACTCAAGTGCCGCGCAGCATGCCAAACAGTTTTCTTCCTTCGCATTCTTCTTTTATTCCCGGTGTCATTGCCCTTGGCGACGCTTTAAATATGAGACATCCGTTGACGGGAGGCGGGATGACGGTGGGACTGAGTGACGTCGTTCTGTGGAGAGAATATCTTGGCGGTATGAAAGACCTCGGCGACGGAGAGGAGTTGCGGAAAGCGATGGAACGATTTCAATGGCGTCGAAAAGGCGCACATGCTTTCGTTGTCAATATTCTGGCTCAGGCTCTGTACGCGCTTTTTGCGGCTTCTGATGGTAAGCTGATCGTGCTGACTTAGATACCAAAGCTGCATAAGTACTAAACTCAGGTGGAGGTTTAATTAATTAATTAAGTCTGTACAGTATATGTACTAGGAATCAGTTAGTTTATTGGCACTCGTTGGCCACTAGCAGTGCACAGGAGCCGTTTTAGCGATTGCTTTGTTTGTTAAGTTTATCTGTTGTGGTTAGAGTTTCGCTTTCGCTTTCTCACATGTAAAGTAATTCGTTTCTCTTTGTAGCTGATCTCGGTCAACTTCGTCGCGCTTGCTTTGCTTATTTTCGTCTCGGAGGGAGAGCAGTATCAGGACCTGTGGGCCTTCTCTCAATGTACCCACATTTTCTATACGTTGTTGTATGTCATTAAATGGCGTTTTCCTTTAGTCTCTCGCCCAACCCGTTTGTCTTAATCGGTCACTTTTTTGCCGTTGCCCTCTACGCTGTCTACTTCTCAATCGCAGACGAGAAGTGGGCGATACACAGAGGCTTTTGGAGAGCAGGGAACGTCTTCACAAAGGCGTGCAAAGTCATTTTCCCCCTGATATGGTCCGAAAGGCATGTCCTTGTGTAACAGGGCGCGCTGGCGCTAATATTAAGCCGTTTTGGGTATTTCTAACACGTTTACTATTCATGTAGGTGTTCGTTATTTGGTACAATAAAAGCGACGAAGGTGAACGTCATCAATTTATGTGAGTCGGTAAACGCTATGTCCATATTGATAAAATAAGCAGCAAGTCATGCTTTGCTGATCTCTGCCAATTACATGGTGATACAAAGAAAAGATGGGCCGAAAAAGTGTTTTTAGAATATTACAAATGTGATCAATTAATTAATATTACATCCGCGGAAGGCAGATCTAGAAACGTGCTAGAGTAGTGTCATAAAGGTGCTGATGGTAGCAAAGAAATGGCATCTGCGGGGGATTTTCTAACGGTCTCGTTGCTCAAAGAAGCAGACGCCACATCTCCGCTATTAGCGGGTAAATCAGCAACAGCCGCCTTTTCCTTTCCGCCAAGCAGACTGCTATTACTAGCAGCTGCACCTACCTCAATCTCGCTCACTGAAGCTTTCGTAGAAGCAAGAGCAGCAGCAGCATCTTCCCTACTGCAAAACAGCATTCCTTGTGCATCGTCCTCACTCGTACTCTTCTGTTCAACTGTTCTAGGAGAATTTTCTTCTGCATCCCTGCAAAGTGCATCAACCCTGTTGCTGCCCTCTTCACTCCTACCCTCCTTATCCACGCCCTTACTTCCGTCGTAACCATTACTACTTACAGCTGAAGTGGTCACTGAGACTGAGACTGAGACGGCGTCTCCCTTTTGCTCAAGCGTCTTTTGATCGCGCAATCGTTTCCCCATATTCTGAAATTCGCTCTCGAACATTCCATTGCTGAACGATTGTTTCTCGCAATAGTCGGCTATCATTTCCATTGCCTTGTATCGAAACTCGTTCTTCTTCGTCGTCGCCGCAAAACGCTTCACCTTCGAGTTCAAATCGAACAGGTGCTCCATTGCCTTCACGCCGTTGCCTTTCTCGAGATCGCTGTTGTCTTGCTCCAGATCCTGGAGCGTCTTCTCCATTGCCATCGTGTGAACGGCAAGAACGTCGTCCTCCCGCTCGCACATCACAGCCAAGCAGCGCAGATGCTCTAAATCTTTCTGATACTTCATAATACGAACGACTTCTAATGCACGTTGAATTGAAAATGGATCAATCAATCAATAAACTTGCCTTCGTCTGGCATACATATGACGTGTTCTTTCCCATCAGACCGTCGTTCCACCCGTCCCACCCTGTAGAATCATTCACACATACACGTATTGATCCTGAGTAAATATTCTACTTGTGACTAATGCTGTCTAACGGTTTCAAGGATAAAAAACAAAGGCAATTCTCCAGTGCCACGCCTCTTTCAACATCATTCTCTGTAACAGTAGGGCGAACGCTGGGCCTCGGTTACACGCAAAGGTAAGCACTACTACGTCTCTTTCCCTAACTGTCCTCTAAATTCCATGACAAAAGTGTGTACTGTCACATGTGTATTGGTGCCCGTATCTCACCGTTTTCTCTTGCGGCCTGCCATGTCCATGATATCGTCTTCTAACATTTGATCGAAGTGAGATTTAGTCTCCTGTAGACCTAATTTCCTCTACCTTCAACAAGGACGAGACGATCGATATCTTCCGATGACCAATCCCACTCAGGTCGATCAGCCGAAAGATCTGACATTTTGATTTCTCAGCCCCTCTCCTTTTGGGCTCTGGCGAGAGCAGCGCGCCCTATACAGCCGAACAATCAGCTGCGTACTTGCGTACAGCGGCGGAAATGAAAGTACGTAGCGCGATTTACCGCGTTGAATGGCCCGTACAACCAGAAATACGCCACTGCCGATTGGCCTGCCGATCAACCGAGCAGAGGCCCGATCAGAGGCGAACGAGGCGGTCGGCGGAATTCTGGCGAAGTTCTGCGGCTAATTACGTATGAATCCGTGGTATGAATCCTGGTCTCGGCGTTGACTGACCACCGTTGTTTACAGGTCTCAACTAGCCTTCCCAGAAGGTCGCGCCTCTATTTTACTCACTATGCTACTTGAGACTTCAATTAATTAAACGAAATACTAACGTGACAGCGAATACGTGTTTGTTCAGGTGACCCAGGGCCCCCAAAATCCCTTGTACACATTTATAGCTGCGTCGCACGCCGCCGGATCCGATGAACCTCGATCAGGATTATAGAACGTTTTTTGATAACGCGCCAACTTCCTTTGCATGTCTTTTAGTACATCTTTCATTGACTCAGCCAAATTATTTCTTTCTTCAGGATCGGTTTTGATGTTGAAAAGGCACCCATCTCCGCAATCTTCCCTGTCATTGACGCCAGCAGGATGAGAAATATTTGGATACTGCGGACCAGTCCACCCAGCCGAACCCAATTTGCCAATAAGTATTTTATAACTTCCACTGATCAGTCCCTGCACCATGGAGTCGGAAGCAATAGGAACCTCCGGGCGAGGAGAAGAGGAAACTTGTCCAGAAACGTAAGGCCACATGTTCAGGCTATCGATAGGCGGAAGTTTCGCGGAAGCGGCCTTGGCGTCGGTGGGATCAACGTCAGCTAAATGACAAAACGTCGCGTACCAGTCGCAAACTGCGATGTAACCTTCAAGCTTTTTGCCGCGCATCGACCGTGGAACGAAGCCCCCGGAAACGAAAGCGTTAACTCGAACTCCACCTTGCCAGTTGCTCTGCTTTCCACCTTTGAGCGGATAGTTGTTTGCACCGGTGTTATTGTGCTCGGGACCTCCGTTGTCGGCACTCACGACTACCAAGGTGTTGTTCCACATTCCTTTGCTTTTGAACATATCCGTGATATTACCGACGACTTCGTCGAGATAGTACACCATGGCGTGATAGACTCGACGCAGGTCGTCGTCGATGAAACGGAATTTATCGAGATAGGGCTGCGGAACTTGGTACGGCGTGTGAGCGACGTGGGGCGCGTAGTAGAGGAAGAGTGGAACGGACGGATCGTGTTCTTTCAGCACTTGAAGTACGTGCTCCCCAAACATGTGCTCTTCATAATCGGTGCCGTTTAGGCCGTGCGCTGGCTTATCGGTCGCCCACAAATCGACCGGAGCGACGTCGTTTTTGTCTTTACAACGGCCCTCTTGCTGCGTGTAAAAGTCATTCGCGTGATGAAAGTATCCGAAGCTCGTGTCGAAGCCTCGTCCCAGAGGTATGTGATCTCGCGTTGCCATGCCGGCATCCCACTTGCCCACCTGATGCGTTGCATACCCGCCCTCTTTCATTTTTTCAGCTATAACTGTCATATTGCGTGGCACGCCTTGGAATCCGGCTACGGGATCCTTTGGGTTGTGCATCGTCGAATCGCCGTTGTTGACGTTCACGTGCATGGGAAGGCGGCCGCTGAGGAGAGAGGATCGCGTTGGCGAGCAGACGTTGTGGACGTAATGCTGGTTGAGCTCGACTCCTTCGGCGCACAATTTGTCGATGTTTGGAGTTTGGATGTCGTTTGTCGCAACGGTTCGGTGATAGCCGACATTTGCCCAACCCCAGTCGTCGACGAGGAGCATGAAAATGTGGGGCTTAGAATTAGTTGTTGGCAGATCGTTTTTAGCCAAAGTAACCTGAGAAAGAAGCAACGCCGTTAGAGTACGGAGAACGTGCATTGGGCTCTTCGTGAGTACTAGATCGACCTGAGATCACGTGAAGTGACGACGACGTGTATTATTATTAAACCTTGCTGCCAAATACCGGACCTGACACCTTGTCCTATTGACTCTTCATGCCAAGTGTCGTAACGATATCATAAGAGCACATAAGAGCACAATCTCGTCCGTCTCGAAGATAGTTTGATAACTTTCTTAGTGTTGTGAGAACGTAAGAAATATTAGCTTGGCGTATCTGACGTTATCAGTACGCTGGGTTTCTTTTATATATAAGATGTGTTTTAATGTGGAACGTTCAAACGTTTACTATGAAAGCAATTAGCTGTTAAAGAGCCCTCAAATGACAAAGAAGGTCGCCATATAAAAAAGGAGTCACATGAAATATTCTCTTGATCGTAGAATAATTGACTAAGCATCGTTAGCCTCTTTCACAGCAGTCATGTTCATTCTCTATTAGCTAATAGTTGACTCTCCCTACTAAGGCCACTTGTCTGTCTCTTTCTTGTTGGTCCTAATAAGAGTATATATCGAGGAGCGTGCTGTACGGGGCTTACCACGTGATACTGGACGTCTATTGCGTTGCACAACTGACAAGTTCCTTTGATTGGCAAGCAATTCGCAGCAGAATTTATTGCTAACTTGAATCTTCATAAACCGTATCGTCACCACAAAGAATCTGACGCAATATACAAGTGTCAATAAAAATAACTATTTTCTTAGTAATTCTGAACTATTTGCCCACGACGACGCCCTTGTCTCTCTCCTGTACTAAGATTAGAAAAACATAGCAGGGAGATATAACAGGGTTGTTTTATGACCCACGTGACAAGTGTACGGGTTCTTCGACCATTCACGCTTCGACTCGATGGAGTCGGTTTTCTTTGCATTCAAACTCGTCTTAACGTCAATTCTCTGCGTTGCGTTTGTTCTCGTTTGTCTCTACATTTTTGTCCCGAACGTCTTTCTGACAATATGTGTGCGGTAGGTCAACTTTGTGCCGGCTGAGACCGTTAGCGAGATCTAGTCAAGTCCGGTTGAATGCCACTATGTCACTCGACGCCAGAATCCAGTCAAAATGCCGCCGAACTTGCCGGCATTTTGACTCAAACACGTGTGTTTACTAGTCGCTTTCTTCTCTTGTTCGTAGGGCTGTCACGATCGTCACGAAATTTAAGCGAAAGACGCTGCGCGTTCAAGATTTTATCTACTACTATCTAGAACGATCGGGATCGTCGTCAAACGCGGCGACAACGCTCGTTCTCCTTCACGGCTTCACTGACACGAAGGATAGCTGGGCAATCATGAGTCAGTTTCTGCCGCGAGACTGGCGCATCATCGCACTCGACCTTCCGGGTCACGGTGAAACGACTCGAATGGCAGAAGCTGAGCATAACGTCCATTTCTTGGTGGATCGTTTTGGAGAGGTGGGCGTGGTTTCTTATGCGGTCCTTGTGTTACCTGTATCTTGCTGTAGTTTGTCGCCGGTCTGGGGCTTAGTAGGAGTGGCTTTCACGTTGCGGGATGTTCTCTTGGCGGTAAAGTGGCTGGTGTTTACTCTTCCTATTTTCCAGGCCAAATCAAAACTTTGATACTTCTTTGTCCTTTTGGTGAGTTCTCTTTGGGTGCACAATGATAATCGTGAACGAAGTATGAGGTATTTATTTTCAGAACGTAGCCATCAGACGCGCTCGTAGACTACTTAGAGGAAAGTTTGCATACGTTTCTCCTATTATTTATTAGGAATGCACCATTAATGGTACTGTATCCAATCATTTCTTTTTATGCATTGGCATACATAATATCTATGATCACCCTTGAGTGCTATTTTCACTCTCTTGTAAATAATAGTGGATAGAGAGATTATCTAATCAGATAGTTTCTATTAATTTTCTACAGAATTACTAATTGTGATGATATATGTTCTTACTAAAGCAGCACTTGCTCTCTTTTGCAGGAATTGAGATGCCTCAGCCAAGTCCTTTGGCGTGTGAATATTTCAAATCGGGGCGCAGAGCATCAAATTGCTTCTTGCCTGAAACTCCCACTGAAATGCGCAAGTTGCTTAGGTTGGCTTTGCACGAAGTTCCTCCTTTGCCCAATCATCTCCTAAATCGACTCGTTCACAATCGACGGCCAAGTTATCCATTTTTTGACAGAAGTAAGAATGCATTTATAGGACTGTAACTTGTGTGAGTGAAAGCCCCAAATAGTGGACACTACATATGATAAACTTACCCCAAGTGTCGGCTATAACTTTATTGTAAATGAGACATTTCTTGGGAAGAGCGTTTGTTTGGGATTTTACGCATGTTAGCTATCGTCTAAAGAGATTTGAAGACGATATAGTCCCTGTATCTCTTGCCTATTACGTGATATATGTAGTTGTGAGTAACTTAATTAAAAGTAAGGGTCATATTGATACAGTACGTCCTGGCATTTTTTTCTAATAATGTCTCTACAGTGACTGACGACATCATGAATCCGTCCCATCGCTATTTGCTTGAGCAGCGGATGGCATTTATTCGCTGTCCAACTTTGGTCGTTTGGGGAAAGCAGGACGAAGTGTTAGACGTGTCTTGCGTTGATGTACTGAAGGCGGGAATTTCAGATTGCCAAACTGTCGTTTTGGATGGATGCGCGCACGCTATTTATTTGGACAGACCCCGTTGCACAGCACAGCTGATAACGGAATTCATTCAAAAGCGGCTTCTAAAATCACTTTGAAATATGTATTAAAAACCGTACCCGGATATTTTTTCACAATAAAAATGAATCGGCCGCATAACTACGGGTCACCACTGCACGTGTACCTTCGCCGGCCCGGGACATGGTTTTAACGCGCGTTGGCTTTTCGATAACGGACGAACGACGGGCGTCCGACGGGCGGCACGTTCCGCGCTGTATCGTTTGACGAAAGCTGCCTTCCGCCGGACGGCTCTGCCAACTGTTTCATGGATGTCCCTGTTTCATTAAGACTTCCGCGGAATGAAGCGACTCATGGGCTTCAGCATCCGCCACAATGACGCAGCAAGAAAGCGCAGACGATTCGAGCGGCGGCTAAAGAGGCAAGCCAATGGATAGACAACTAATGAAGCCCACTTTTAGACGGAGCATGACCTTCGAAATCTATGAACGTGTCCATTCCGTACATAGATCTATTGTCCACAGTGGCACTGGTCCTATAGGCTACTGCACTGAAAAGACGCACTTCCTCGTTTCTGAAAAGCCAATTTCTCTTTTCGATCTTCGCTTTCCTCGAATCGTGGTAGATACGACGCGTTCAGTTTGCCCTCGGACCCTTGGTCAAATGCGAAAAGGGGCCGTTTCTCACGTAGATTGCCCAGCCAGAAACGATCCGCGTACTTACTACTACTACTGCAGTTGTGCTGGTAATCCTGAAAGGAACGATGTAGGAATTCGTTGTCGATCAAACTGTCGATCGAGCTCGAAGGAAGTCCTCAGAACATCTTATAGATGTCTATAAGCTCGTCGCCGTTCTATGAAACGGTGAGCACGAATGCGACGGCGTTCTCGTTCATCCGGCGATGGTTGGTAACCGGTGCCGACAGTTTCAGAGAGGTGACTCGATCGCACCAGCGGAATGAGACGAAACTCGCAACGAGTCTTAGCTTGTCAGCCTCAGCGCGTGTTCTGCCTGACATTTATCTCTGCTAGCTATCTCCTTCTCTTTCTAGCTCTCTGTCTGGCTCGGCAGCGAGAATTTGATTCTGCCCAATGGATATGACGGATCCAAGGTGATCGTTAGTGGCTTGCTGACCCGCGTCCCGTTTTGACGGAAGCGGTTCAACTTCCAAGGAAGCGATGTGGTTCCGGTCTCCTGCCACACAAACACAACGAAGGTATTCGTAATGACGCAGCATGAAGCGTAGATGACGCAAGTGGCGGGGCAAGTGTAACAGCGCGTTATCCTAATACAGTGTCCACTCGTGCATGCATGCATGTAGTGCGACGCTTTTTTCCATCTAAGACATCAGCGCTAGACAATTCAACCCACATGCCCCACTGGTTCTGCTAGTATAATTGAAGTAATAATGCGACCTAAAATTGAGGGAAGCAGCATAAAATTGGTGGAAGCGAATGATAGGAAATTCTATTTTCCTCTAAACCACAATGTTATTTAGCCGCTGACCTCCGGTAATTGTATGCTTCCAAAGTGAAGTATAAAAGAACGACTAGTTTGGTAGATTTGGCAGTCTCGTCTAGTCGCAGAAGACGACGATATGATGAATACGGCAGTCTTTGGATTCGTGCATGTGCTTCTCCTGGCTGCAGTCGTTGCAGGTAAAGAGTCACTCCAGTCGTTTCTTCTAACGATAAACTATTTCTTGCAGGAGAGAGATATTTCAGCACGTGCGAACCTCACTCACTTCCTGAAAATCGAGGAACCTTGAAGTATCCTTCTCCAGATAGCCGATTACCCTACTATGCCAAAAACGTTGACTGCACGTGGAAGTTTCAGCCTTCCACTTTTCTCGGTTCTCCCACCACTTGCGATCGGATGGTCGCAACAGTGGAGTTTCTTGATACCGAGAAGGACGGAGACATTCTCGAGATCATAGATTCATCCACGAACAGAGTCTTGGCCCGTCTTTCAGGACAATCTGAAAGTTCTCGCGGTTTTCCTAAACAGTACGTCGCTTGCTCTTCTGAATTAACAATTCGTTTCAAATCAAACAACAATTGGGAAAGAAGACACGGGTTTAAGATTTCCTACGCAACAGAGAGTACGTAGCTCGGCACAGTGGTACGCTCTATTAAAAATTAATTCGAACCGTACCGCAGGAAACATGCTCAATCCAAAAATTATGACGTTTGGGTACGTTGATGCAGACTGGACAATTTGCGGATCTGAGAGTCGTCCAGCCTGCTTGAACTTCTTCAATATCCCTGACGGCACCGATACCTTTTATGCCGATGTTTCTAACCGAGACGGCGACTCGGAAAGCGTCGGAATTACTTTCGAAGAAGGGTCAAGCAAGACTCTCTCTGCCAACAGACTGATCACATTTCAACTTACGCGGACCTATCAAGGCTTTAAAGCAGAACTCTGCGGTAACAGTGCATTATTGAGCTGCAGTAAACGACATCCGAAGACGCTTTTCATTAGGTACCACTACGTGTAAAGGTTCATCAGACTCAGTGCTAAATGGGCACGAATCCCAATCTGTCATTCAATATCTAAGACGGTGCTCCAAAGAGGCAGCTACCTACTGCGACAAAGGCTATCACAATTACGATGGTTTTAATAAACGATATTGTAATAACAACGGAGAATGGGATCGTCCAAGTCCACCCCAGTGCAAAAGTAGGGCATTTTTCAAAACAATTGGTTTTATGAAATATCGCCCTTTATGTAGGAATCAAGTGTTCCAATATACCTTCGATCGACAACGGACATTTTATCTTTTCCAACGAAAGCAAAAATGAATATTACGATGAAGAAAAGATTGAGTGGAAATGCGAAAAAGGCTATTCTCACGTAGATAACTTCTATAGTAGACATCCCTTTTCGCCTTTTCCCTTTCATTCAATATGGAACGAGATGGAACATATGCACGAGATGGAACATATGCACGAGATGGAACATATGCCACGTTACTACGATATGCCTCCTCCTTTGCACTGGAGGCTTCCAGGGCCAGTTTCTGACGATTTTCTCAGGCTTTTGGCATCGCGAGCAGGAAATATGACTTGCGGGGCTAATGGATGGAGAAGAGTTCCAAAATGCCAACGTAGGTCTTGTCTCCTAGAGTTCAAACGAAAAATGTTAAATAGGGATTCTTTTGCAGCTATTCGGTGTCCAAAAATTAGTCTGAATAACGGCACTGTTTCGACTAGAAAACAAATCGATTTTACGTACGGCCCCGGATCATTAGGCTGGGGTTACATCGACAGGAGGCCTCATTATCTGTCAACAGCTAGCTTTTCTTGCAACAGAGGATTTACCCTTGTTGGCCACAGTGTCGCCACCTGTATGGCTAATTCGAAATGGAACGTCCCTCTTCCCAAATGTACAGTGGAGTCATTGCATACAGTATTGGTTAAATATTTAATTTATTGAAATGTAGGTTTACCCATAACTGATGCGGTCAAAGACCAAATCGCAACGTTCGATAGCAATTTCTTGCTTCCCTTAGCAACGTATTCTCGCAATGCTCAGCCCGACGAGAATCTTCTCGGAAGACACGATCGCTCCGATGTGCTCGACGCGCAGTCCGACGTCAAACTGGATCTCCTCTTCGCTTTCAATATCGCCGAGAGAAGTCCTCTGGAAGAAGTGTATAAAAAATTTGTTAATAACACTATTATGAACTTCCCCATTGACGCAGAAAAGACCCGCGTGGCTGTCTTGGTTCTCATGAACGGAACGATTTGGAAATTTGTCGGTACACCCAATCAAACTGATTTGCTAGAAGGAAATCCTCATAACATCTCTGAAAATCTCGAAGAGTTCAGAGAAAACATTAATGAGATGTTCGAGACAGGATTAGGCAGCGAACCGCGAGTTGCGAAGAGAGTGGCTGTGATTGTTAACGAGAAACTCCCGAGGGTCGCTAATCAACAACGCGCTTTGGCTGCACTACAGCGTTACAATCAATTGAACGTCAAATCACTCCATATTTCGACGCGTGACTTGCCGCACTTTATGGAACCCACAGCGGACTTCATCGAATTCAACACAGCCGACGATTTCCATACCTTTGTGAACTACTCCAGCCCAAGTAAAATAACAGTGTAAATTGTTTGGTCTAGCGTCAAATCTCGTTTTTCTGTTTTCAGCTACGGTCGACGATCTTTGCGGTGTAGCTGGAGCTCCGGGCCAGCACTATCCCTTTTCCAACTTCTCGGTCGCAGCACGTGGGGCCTGGCCCTGGCTTGTCACCGTCCTGGGCAAGGGAGAGTACGAATGCGACGGCGTTCTCGTTCACCGCCGATGGGTAGTCACCGGTGCCGACTGTTTCAAAAAGGCGACTCGTACCAGCGGATGGTACAACGGCAAAATCAGCGGTTATAGAATAGGAGTTCGAGTTGGACAATACGAACTGAACGACAATGACGATGGACTGACGGTAAGCAAGTACGACGGAATCGACGTAGTCACTCGAGGAGATCATCCGCCGCCTGGACTGAAAGTGTGGCGCTCAACAAGAAGATTCAAACCGGATATACTCGAGAACAACATGGCTGTTATAAGGCTAGACAAGCCTATAGAGGTGAGCCGCTTTCGAAAGCCTATCTGTTCACCAAGGCATTCGGAGTACAACACGATGATGAGCGATGAAAGGATTGCAGTCGGACAGACGGCGTTCCTCGTCGGGTATCAATACGTGAAAAATGGCGAAAGAGTCGTCTCGAATGTTCCTATTGAGTCGAGTGTTGTTATAGCTAACTTGTCCGAATGCAAGCAGAGGTGGCCTCGGAAAACGATTATAGATTCGAATCTGTGTGTTCGAGGCATTCCTGGAGATATTTGCTATGGAGCGACGGGCACTCCTCTTATGTGTCAGGATCCTAAGACGAACCGATACGTTCTGTGCGGTGTTGGCAGTTTTGGCTTTGAGGAGTGCAAGGATGGATACGCCGTTTATACTAATATGAGGAAATACGAAGAGATGATACGCGACACCGTTAGGATGGAATCGTATTTGTATAAGAAGTCTCATTACTAATGCGGAATTAGGTGGCCGAGTGACTTTGTTCGTTTGTTTGGTTTGTTTCTCGTCTGTGCATGGTAGCGTTTTGTATAATTTTCGCTTCTTTGAAATTGGACTTTCTGTACGAAATGAAAAGGGTAGAAAAACAAACCAATAGACCGTTATCGTAGGTCAGCAATGCCGTTAAAATTCTCCGTTTTTCTTTTATCAATCTGAGCAGTAGTTACGGCTATACTATCCATGCTTCCACTAGCCTCGGATGCTTTCAGGGAGCGAGTCTGGGCGAGGCTACTAGGTTAGTAGTCTAGTAGGTTCCGTGGCTAATAAGGGCTCGCCTTTACGTCATCTGTAGCGTGCGTTCTGCCATGAAAAGATAACCTGGATAACCTGATGAGCTACGAGCTGGTGGTACAGTGAGTAGCCACTGTAGTATCGGCTCGACGGCGAACGGTTTTCTGACCGCGTTCCGCCCTGTATCATTTGACGAAAACTCGTCTGACGTCCGCGATCCGCGATGCCGCTATGACGCAGCAAGAAGCGCAGATATGACGCGAGCGACAGCTTAGGGGCAACAATAACAGGAAAACAGCGCACTTGTGGACTCAATTTATAAACGGCACGTAACCTTCGATCCATAATGAACGTCAATTGCATATTGTCCCCTCTCTCTAGGATCCGTACAATCCTCTTTACATGCAATTTAGGAATTAAACGAAGACTACGCGAATGCGTTGGCGTTATAATTCGATCACGTTGGATCACCGCCGATGGGTGGTAACCGCGGTGCCAGCTGTTTCTAAAAGTCGCAGTGTTAAAATTAACCGCTGATCGAACGTCCTGTTTTTGACCGGTCTGACTTCCGCGGATCTAACGTCTAATTGAAGACTTCCACGGAAGCGATGGGCTTCCGCTCCAAGCACGAAAAAACAGAGTGGGTGTTTTGTAATGACGCAGGAGGAAGCTCAAGTGGCGGGCACTGCTGCTTGTAGAGACCAGTAAAAAACATCTTCAAATTCGCATTGCATGTACAGTATGCATGAGTGGACACAGATGTAGACATGAATTAGGCGTCAGCAAGCTAGCAAAGACCGTACCTGCGTGAATGCGTGGGTTTAATTGTTCGGCATTGAAGCGACGTCATAATTTAATAAGCGAAAAGGAGGAAATTCAATCAGTGGATGTGCGTCTCTCTCCAAACCGCGACGTCACCTTGTACTTTAATTTTATTAGGGCTTCCAACGTGCGGTATAAAAGGACGACGAGTTTGGGAGATTTGGCAGTCTCGTCTAGTTGCAGAAGACAACGATACGATGAAAACGGCTGTCTTGGGTACGTGTACTATGCACGTCCTCCTCCTAGCTGCAGTCGTTGCAGGTAAAGAATTCAAAGGGATTCGATTCCGTTGTATTTGCTACTGTAAAGTATTATTTGCAGGAGAGAGATACGTCAGTTCGTGCGAACCTAATCTTCTACCTGGAAATCGAGGGACCTTGGAGTATCCTTCTCCAGAGAGCCGATTATCCCGCTATGGCGCAAATGTTGACTGCACGTGGAAATTTCAACCTGTGATGCCGCTTTTTGGTCATACCAACAAGTGCGATCGAATGGTTGCAACAGTGGAGTTTCTTGACACTGAGAAAGACGGAGACATTCTCGAGATCGTAGATTCATCAACGAACAGAGTCTTGGCCAGACTTTCAGGGAATTCTCTTGATTATCCTAAGCAGTACGTCGCTTGTTCTTCCGAATTAACAATTCGTTTCAAATCAAACAGTAACTGGGAAAGAGGAGACGGGTTTAAAATTTCCTATACAACAGACAGTACGTTTCGAATGGTACTGCTGTATAGATAATTATTTCAAACCTTACCTTAGGAAACATGATCAGTCCAAAAATTATTTCGGATGATGAGACTTTTCGTGCAGACTGGACAATTTGCGGATCCGAGAGTCGTCCGGCCTGCTTGAATTTCTTCAATATCCCTGACAACACCGATGCGTTTTTTGCCGAAGTTTCGAACGGAGAGGGCGACTCGGAACACGTCAAAATTTCTTACAAGGAAGGTTCAAGCAAGACTCTCTCTGCTAAGAGACTTGTCACTTTTAAACTGTCACGGACCTATCAAGGCTTCAAAGCGCATCTCTGTGGTAACAGTAAATATTGGGCTACAGTAGCAACGTCCAAACACAATTTATGTTAGGTACCACTACGTGTAAATCTTCGTCAGTGCTAAATGGACACGAATTTCGATCTACGAATCAATATTGGGGAAGATGCTATAGCGAGGCAACTACCTACTGCAAGCAAGGGTACCACAATTACGATAATTTTAAAACACGAGTGTGTAAGCATGACGGAAAATGGGATCATTCAAGTCCACCTCAGTGCAAAAGTAAGGAATTTTCAAGGCACTTTGTTTTATAAACTGGCGTTTTATGTGGTAGAAATCAAGTGTTCCAATATACCTACCATCGAAAACGGACATTTCATATTTTCCAACAAAAGCAAAAACGAATATTACGATGAAGAAAAGATCGAGTGGAAATGCGACAAGGGCTTCTCCCACGTAGAGGACTTTTATGGGAGACGTCCATTTCCCTTTTCTCCTTTTCCCTTTGATTCGAGACGGAACGAATGTCACATTACTACAATATTCCTCCTGCTTTACAATGGAGTCTTCCAGGACCGAGCCTTGACAACTTCCTCAGGCGTATGGCATCGCGAGTAGGAAATATGTCTTGCGGGGCTCATGGATGGAGAGGAGTTCCAAGATGCCAACGTAGGCCGGGCCTCTATACTTCTAATAAAAATTTTGAATATGAATTCTATTGCAGCCGTTCGATGTCCACAAATCAGTCTGAAAAACGGCACTGTTTCGACTAGAAAACAAGCCTATTATAGGTACCACAACGGGATTATTCGACTTGATCAAATAGACAGGAGACCTCATTATCTGTCGACTGCCAGCTTTTCTTGCAACAGCGGATTTACTCTTGTTGGCTACAGTGTCGCCACCTGTATGGCTAATTCGAAATGGAACGTCCCTCTTCCAAAATGTACAGGGGAGCCATTGTATAGAATGCTAATTATTATTGATTTATTCACATTTAGGTTTGCCTGAAACGAATTCGGTCAAACACCAAATCGCGACGTTCGAGAACAAATTCCTGCTTCCTTTAGCAACGTATTCTCGCAATGCCCAACCTGACGAGAATCTTCTCGGAAGACACGATCGCTCCGATGTGCTCGACGCGCAGTCCGACGTCAAACTGGATCTCCTCTTCGCTTTCAATATTGGCGAGAGAAGTCCTCTGGAAAAAGTGTATAAAAAATTTGTCAATAACACTATTATGAACTTCCCCATCGACACAGAAAAGACCCGCGTAGCTGTCTTGGTTCTCATGAACGGAACAATTTGGAAATTCGTTGGTACACCCAATCAAACTGACGTTCTCGAAGGAAATCCTCATAACATCTCAGAAAATCTCGAAGAGTTCATGGAAAATATTAACTTGATGTTTGAGACAGG
Source organism: Oscarella lobularis (assembly GCF_947507565.1). Lineage (NCBI taxonomy): Eukaryota > Metazoa > Porifera > Homoscleromorpha > Homosclerophorida > Oscarellidae > Oscarella > Oscarella lobularis. The sequence goes on from NC_089176.1 coordinate 1,922,416, forward strand.
ATTAGGCAGCGAACCGAGAGATGCGAAGAGAGTGGCTTTAATTGTCAGCGAACAACTTCCGAGGGTCGCTAATCAACAACGCGCTTTGGCTGCACTGCTGCGTTACGGGCAATTGAACGTGAAATCACTCATTATTTCGACGCGAGACTTGCCGCATTACATGGAACCCACGGCGGATTTTATCGAATTTCACACCGCCCATGATTTCCACACCTTTGTGAATTACTCAAGCCCAAGTAAAAATGGGGTGTTGCGTTCGGACTGGCGTCAATTATGTTTTTCTGTATAGCTACGGTCGACGATCTTTGCGGTGTAGCTGGAGCTCCGGGCCAGCGCTATCCCTTTTCAAACTTCTCGGTTGCAGCACGTGGGGCCTGGCCCTGGCTCGTCACCGTCCTAGGCAAGGGAGAGTACGAATGCGACGGCGTACTCGTTCACCGCCGATGGGTAGTCACCGGTGCCGACTGTTTCAAAAAAGCGACTTACAACGGCAAAATCAACGGTTATAGAATAGAAGTCCGAGTTGGACAATATGAACTGAACGACAAGGACGACGGACTGACGTTAAGCGAGTACGACGGAATCGACGTTCTCACTCGAGGAGATCATCCGCCGCTTGGACTGAAAGTGTGGCGCTCAACAAGAAGATTCAAACCGGATATACTCGAGAACAACATGGCTGTTATAAGGCTAGACATGCCTATAGAGGTGAGCCGCTTTCGAAAGCCTATCTGTTCACCAAGGCATTCGGAGTACAACACGATGATGAGCGATGAAAGGATTGCAGTCGGACAGACGGCGTTCCTTGTCGGGTATCAATACGTGAAAAATGGCGAACGCGTCGTCTCGAATGTTCCTATTGAGTCGAATGTTGTTATAGCTAATTTGTCCGAATGCAAGCAGAGATGGCCTCAGAAAACGATTATAGATTCGAATCTGTGTGTTCGAGGCATTCCTGGAGATATTTGCTATGGAGGGACTGGCACTCCTCTTATGTGTCAGGATCCTAAGACGAACCGATACATTCTGTGCGGTGTTGGCAGTTTTGGCTTTGAGGAGTGCAAGGACGGATATGCCGTGTATACTAACATGAGGAAGTACGAAGAGATGATACGCGACACCGTTAGGATGCAATCGAGTTTGTATAACAAGATTATTTACTAATGAGACAATTTGCGGAAGTGACCGAGTGAGTACAGTTTGTTTGGTTTGTTAATTTTTGTCTGTGGTAGCGTTTTGCATCATTATACTTTCTGTGCGAATTTTTTTTTTTCGATCACTCACTGATGCAGGGGCCCTGCACTGATGGGTGGTATCTGTTTCAAAAAGACGCAGCATCGTCCTGTTTTTTGACGGGTCTGACTTCCGCGGATCTAACGTCTAATTGAAGACTTCCACGGAAGCGATGGGCTTCCGCTCCAAGCACGTAAAAGCAAGTGGGTGTTATGTAATGACGCAGGAGGAAGCGCAAGTGGCGGGGCACTGCTGCTGGTAGAAACCAGCAGAAAACGTCTTCAAATTCGCACTACATGTATGCATGAGTGGCCACAGATGCAGACAAGAATCAGCAAGCAAAGACCGTACCTGCGTGAATACGTGGGTCTAATTGTTCGCCATTGAAGCGACGTCATAATTTAATAAGCGAAAAGGAGGAAATTCAATCAGTGGATGTGCGTCTCTCTCCAAACCGCAACGTCACCTTGTACTTTAATTTTATTAGGGCTTCCAACGTGCGGTATTTTTTTTTTTTTTTTTTTTGACGTGATTTATGTGTAGCGGTGCAAGTCGAAGAGCTGGTAACCGACCCGCGCTTGTGGCTCGATCGTCTGACGACATCATGAATCCGTCCCATCGCTATTTGCTTGAGCAGCGGATTAGACGTGTCTTGCGTTGATGTACTGAAGGCGGGAATTTCAGATTGCTAAACTGTCGTTTTGGATGGATGCGCGCACGCTATTTATTTGGACAGACCCCGTTGCACAGCACAGCTGATAACCAGGGCTGATAACGGAATTCATTCAAAAGCGGCATCTAAAACCACTTTGAAATATGTATTAAAAACCGTACCCGGATATTTTTAAAAATGAATCAGTCGCATAACTACGGAGCTCGCATGAGGCCACGGTTTTAACGCGCGTTGGCTTTCGATAACGAACGACGCAGGGCGAACGACGAGCGTTCGTGCACGTAACAACGTTGCTCAGGGCGACACCGTCTCTATCGCGACACGTTCCGCGCTGTATGGATTGACGAAAGCTGCCTTCCGCCGGACGGCTCTGCCAACTGTTTCATTAGGACTTCCGCGGAATGAAGCGACTCATGGGCTTCAGCATCCGCCAAGATGACGCAGCAGGAAAGCGCAGACGATGCGAGCGGCGGCTAAGGAGGCAAGCCAATGGATACTAGACAACTAATGAATACTGTAACGGCGCACTTGCAGACGGATCGAGCATGACCTAAGAAATTCATGAACGTGTCCATTCCATACATATTGTCCACAGTGGCACTGGTGGCACCTGGTGGAACTTTCCTTCGGATCCCTATGCACTGAAAAGACGCACTTCCTCGTTTCTGAAAAGCCAGTTTCTCTTTTCGATCTTCGCTTTCCTCGAATCGTGTTAGATATCTACGTACGATGCGTTCAGTTTCCCCATGCAGACCCTTGGTCTATGAAAAGGGGCCGTTTCTCACGTAGATTGCCTAGCCACAAACGATCCACGTACTCACTACTACTGCAGCTGTTTTGGTATTGTAATCCTGAAAGGAAAGATGTAGGAATTCGTTGTCAATCAAACTGTCGAGCTTAAAGGAAGTCCTCAGAACATCTTATAGATGCCTTTAGGCTCGTCGCCGTCCTGTTAAACGGTGAGCACAAATGCGACGGCGTTCTCGTTCATCCATCGATGGTCGGTAACCGGTGCCGACAGTTTCAAGAGGCGACTCGATCGCACCAGCGGAATGAGACGAAACTCGCAGCGAGTCTTAGCTTGTCATGCAGCTAGCCTCAGCGCGTGTTCGTCTGACATTTATCTCTGCTAGCTATCTCCTTCTCTTTCTAGCTCTCTTTCTAGCTCTGTCTGGCTGGCTCGGAAGTGAAAATTTGATTCTGCCTAATGGATATGACGGATCCAAAGTGATCGTTAGCGGCTTGCTGACCCGTGTCCCGTTTTGGCGGAAGCGGCTCGACTTCTAAGGAAGCGATGTGGTTCCGGTCTCCCGCCACAGTATTCGTAATGACGCAGCAGGAAGCGTAGATGATGCAAGTGGCGGGGCAAGTGTAACAGCGCTAATACAGTGTCCACTCGTGCATGCATGCATGCATGTAGTGCGACTTGGAAGACGTTTTTCCATCTAAGACATCAGCGTTAGACAATTCAACCCACATGCCCCACTTAATTAATTATGAGACATAAAATTGAGGGAAGCAGCATAAAATTGGTGGAAGCGAATGATAGGAAATTCTATTTTCCTCTAAACCACGATGCTATATAACCGCTGACCGCTGGTAATTGTATGCTTCCAAAGTGAAGTATAAAAGAACGACGACTTTGGTAGATTTGGCAGTCTCGTCTAGTCGCAGAATACGACGATATGATGAACAGGGCAGTCTTTGGATTCGTGCACGTACTTCTCCTGGCTGCAATCGTTGCAGGTAAAGAGTTCGCTCCAGTCCTTTCTTGTAACAATAAACTATTTCTTGCAGGAGAGCGATATGTCAGTACGTGCGAACCTTACCTACTGCCTGAAAGTCGAGGAACCTTGGAGTATCCTCTTCCAAATAGCCGAGTACCCTACTATGCCAGAAACGTCGACTGCACGTGGAAGTTTCAGCCTGCCACTTTTCTCGGTATTCCTACCTCTTGCGATCGCATGGTCGCAACAGTGGAGTTTCTTGATACTGAGGAGGACGGAGACATCCTCGAGATCATAGATTCATCAACAAACAGAGTCTTGGCCAGTCTTTCAGGACAATCTGAAAGTTCTCGCGGTTTTCCTAAACAGTACGTCGCTTGCTCTTCTGAATTAACGATTCGTTTCAAATCAGACAACAATTGGGAAAGAAGACACGGGTTTAAGATTTCCTACGCAACAGACAGTACGTAGCTCGGCACAATGGTACGCTTTATAAAAAAATTAATTCCAACCGTACCGCAGGAAACATGCTCAATCCAAAAATTATGACGTTTGGGTATGTTGATGCAGACTGGACAATTTGCGGATCTGAGAGTCGTCCAGCCTGCTTGAATTTCTTCAATATCCCTGACGGCACCGATATCTTTTATGCCGATGTTTCTAACCGAGTCGGCGACTCGGAAAGCGTCGGAATTACTTTCGAAGAAGGGTCAAGCAAGACTCTCTCTGCCAACAGACTGATCACATTTCAACTTACGCGGACCTATCAAGGCTTTAAAGCAGAACTCTGCGGTAACAGTGCATTATTGAGCTGCAGTAAACGACATCCGAAGACGCTTTTCATTAGGTACCACTACGTGTAAAAGTTCATCAGACTCAGTGCTAAATGGATACGAATCCCAATCTGTCATTCAATATTTAGGACGGTGCTCCAAGAAGGCAGCTACCTACTGCGACAAAGGCTATCACAATTACGATGGTTTTAATAAACGATATTGTAATAACAACGGAGAATGGGATCGTCCAAGTCCACCCCAGTGCAAAAGTAGGGCATTTCTCAAAACAATTGGTTTTATGAAAAATCGCCTTTTATTTCGTAGGAATCAAGTGTTCCAATATACCTTCGATCGACAACGGACATTTTATCTTTTCCAACGAAAGCAAAAATGAATATTACGATGAAGAAAAGATTGAGTGGAAATGCGACAAGGGCTATTCCCACGTAGATAACTTCTACAGTAGACATCCCTTTTCTCCTTTCCCCTTTCATTCAATCTGGGACAAGATGGATTATATGTCACTTCACTACTATATGCCTCCTCCCTTGCACTGGAGGCTTCCAGGGCCAGGTTCTGATTTTCTCAGGCTTTTGGCATCGCGAGCAGGAAATATGACTTGCGGGGCTAATGGATGGAGAACAGTTCCTAAATGCCAACGTAGGCCTTGTCTCTGAGAGTTCAAACGACAAATTTTAAAAATTGATTTTTTGCAGCTATTCTATGTCCACAAATTAGACTGAAAAACGGCACGGTTTCGACTAGAAGGCAAATTGACTTTATGCACCGCGGATCTTCAAGCTGGGGTTACATAGACAGGAGGCCTCATTATCTGTCGACTGCTAGCTTTTCTTGCAACAGAGGATTTACCCTTGTTGGCCACAGTGTCGCCACCTGTATGGCTAATTCGAATTGGAACGTTCCTCTTCCCAAATGTACAGTGGAGTCATTGCATACAGTATTGGTTAAACATTTAATTTATTAAAATGCAGGTTTACCCAAGACTGATGCGGTCAAGGACCAAATCGCAACGTTTGAGAGCAATTTCTTGCTTCCCTTAGCAACGTATTCTCGCAATGCCCAACCCGACGAGAATCTTCTCGGAAGACACGATCGCTCCGATGTGCTCGACGCGCAGTCCAACGTCAAACTGGATCTCCTTTTCGCTTTCAATATCGCCGAGAGAAGTCCTCTGGAAGATGCGTATAAAAAATTTGTTAATAGCACTATTATGAACTTCCCTATCGACGCAGAAAAGACCCGCGTGGCTGTCTTGGTTCTCATGAACGGAACGATTTGGAAATTTGTCGGTACGCCCAATCAAACTGAGTTGCTCGAAGGAAATCCTCATAACATCTCTGAAAGTCTCGAAGAGTTCATAGAAAACATTAATTTGATGTTTGAGACAGGATTAGGCAGCGAACCGCGAGTTGCGAAGAGAGTGGCTGTGATTGTTAGCGAGCAACTTCCGAGGGTCGCTAATCAACAACGCGCTTTGGCTGCACTACAGCGTTACAATCAGTTAAACGTCAAATCACTCTATATTTCAACGCGTGACTTGCCTCACTATATGGAGCCCACAGCGGACTTCATCGAATTAAACACAGCCGACGACTTCCACGCGTTTGTGAACTACTCGAGCCCAAGTAAAATAACAGGATGAATTGTTTGGTCTAGCGTCAAATCTTGTTTTTTCTGTGCAGCTACGGTGGACGATCTTTGCGGTGTGGCTGGAGCTCCGGGCCAGCACTATCCCTTTTCCAACTTCTCGGTTGCAGCACGTGGGGCCTGGCCCTGGCTTGTCACCGTCCTTGGCAAGGGAGAGTACGAATGCGACGGCGTACTCGTACACCGCCGATGGGTAGTCACCGGTGCCGACTGTTTCAAGAAAGCGACTCGTACCAGCGGATGGTACGAAGGCAAAATCAGCGGTTATAGAATAGGAGTCCGAGTTGGACAATACGAACTGAACGACAATGACGACGGACTGACGGTAAGCAAGTATGACGGAATCGACGTAGTCACTCGAGGGGATTATCCGCCGCCTGGACTGAAAGTGTGGCGCTCAACAAGAAGATTCAAACCTGATACACTGAAACACAACATGGCTGTTATAAGGCTAGACAAGCCTATAGAGGTGAGCCGCTTTCGAAAGCCTATCTGTTCACCAAGGCATTCGGAGTACAACACGATGATTAGCGATGAAATGATTGCAGTCGGACAGACGGCGTTCCTCGTCGGGTATCAATACGTGAAAAATGGCGAAAGAGTCGTCTCGAATGTTCCTATTGAGTCGAGTATTGTTATAGCTAACTTGTCCGAATGCAAGCAGAGGTGGCCTGAGAAAACGATTTTAGATTTGAATCTATGTGTTCGAGGCATTCCTGGAGATATTTGCTATGGAGCAACGGGCACTCCTCTTATGTGTCAGGATCCTAAGACGAATAGATACGTTCTGTGCGGTGTGGGCAGTTTTGGCTTTGAGGACTGCAGGGAAGGATACGCCGTGTATACTAACATGAGGAAGTACGAAGAGATGATACGCGACACCGTTAGGATGGAATCGTATTTGTATAACAAGTCTCACTACTAATGCGGAAGTGGCCGAGTGACTTTGTTTGTTTGTTTGTTTGTTTGGTTTGTTAGTTTGTCCGTCGGTGGTAGCGTTTTGTAGTATCATTTTCGTTTCTTTGGATTTTCTTTACAAAATGGTTTATTTTGAAAAGGGTAGAAAAACAAACAAATATTCCGTTATCTACGGTGGCCCTGTAGGGTCAATTAAAAAGACGAAGTATATAAGGGTCAACCACAATACTTTTCCCACTTAGCCACGTTGCTTATCCTACTCATCATTCCCAATTACCCACAATACTTTACTACCTATTGACACTTATATACTTCGACTTTTTAATTGATCCTACAGGGCTACCGTAGTTATCCCCTCTATCCCCTCTTCGTTAGTTCCCCGAACACCAGGGCGCGCGCGCGAGCGAAGCCCGCGCGCGCCCTGGTGGGAGGGTCTCTTAAACGTGATCGGGCAAAATCTCAAAGTGTGTATCTGTCGGTAACGCTCACGTCACAATCGCTCATTAACGCCCCGATCCGCAGGCTGTGTCCCCCGAACCGCTCTGACTCCACCCCAGCCTTGTCCAGCGCCGCCCGCAAACCGTCGACGAGCTGCCTTCGCGTCAGCGGGGCGCCATTTGGCCACAGGAACAGCGGGCCTTCCTGGGAGCCTCTTGCCGCCACGTAAGCTAAAAGCGCGGACACTGGGCACATCCCTCCCGGCGGAGCCCGACCCAGGAAGACAAAAGCCCCCTCGCCGAACTGGTCGGTTTTAGACATCTTGATTCGTAACCTCACCCACGACGGGTCGGGGAAACGGTCGACGGCCAAGTCCCGCACCACTAGATGCCGCAACGGCGAAAACTCTCGAAGGGACGGCACCGTGAACTCCCCGACACGGAGGCACCCAAAAAACCCTACACACACTGCCGCCCACAGAAGCCGCGCCTGTGCCTGGTCCGCGAACCCGTTCCAAACGCCCCGCAATCGTGCCAGCAGAGGAACCGTCAGCGGCAAGCGAGAGTCCGTCTGACGCCGCCCCTCGTTTGCCTGCACGCGCTGAATACCCCGCAGCAGGCGGTCCAATAGCGGCGGCCGCGGTTGGAATGGGTCGGCGGCCCCCGCCGTGATGTGGAGGCTGCGCACCGCGGAGAGATACTGGCGCACGGTCGAGGCCGCGCAGCCGTCCTCCGCCAGCGCCGACGCAAAGAGGCAGAACGTGTCGAGCGAAGCGGGAACCGGACATATATTAAGGGCTTCACAGAACGACAGAAAACGACGCTGGCCGGACGAGTACGCTCTCCGTGATGCTGGAGCCAGGCCGTTTAGCGTGTAGACGCGACGAGCCGCTTCCAGTGCGGGGAGGTCCAGGCCTCGTCGCCCCCAAGGAGGGCGTCGAGCGCGACGGCCACCCCGTCCGGCACGACTCGCATGTCCAGCGCCACCTGCGAAAACGGCAGTCCAGTACGGTCGGCCCCTCGCGACAGCGCGTCTGCGAAAACATTATCTACCCCCGCTATGTGTTCCGACCGAAAGCAAAAATTAAGTTGGGCTGCGACGAACTGCAACGCGCGCAGAAGAGGCAGCAGCCGCCCGTCCCTACTAGATCCGGAGTTGATCGCCGCCACGACCGTGGTGTTGTCGCACTGGAACAGCACCGACTCGCCACGCTACGTGGGACCCCAGACCACGGCCGCCACCAGCACCGGATAGAGCTCCTTGGGCGCGATCGGCTGATCGCGCCATGGCAACGACCAAGGCGATGCAAAACCCCGCCACGGAGAAGAGGAGACGGCAACGGCGCCGTAGCCCCAACAGCCAGACGCGTCCGATTGCACGCGCAACGAAGGAGCCCATGAGCCGACCGTCGACGCCAGCCCGACGCCGTTCCACGACGCCGCAAACGCCAGCCACCACGCGATATCCGCCCGCGCGGCCTGATTCAGGCGCACAAAACGGTCGAGCTGCCGCGCCGTGTGAGCGAGGTCCAGAAGTCGACGCACGAACGACCGGCCCGGACGCACGACCAGACTCGCGTGATGCATCAAGCCGACGAGAGACAAGAGCTCCCGCTTAGTGCACGCCCGCTTGCCCGCGACAGCCGTCAGCTGCGACCTCAATCTGTGAAGCTTGTCCTCCGGGAGCCGCAAGACGCCGGCCACCGTGTCGAACTCGATCCCCAGAAAGGTGAGCGTCGACGCCGGACCCTCAACCTTATGCATCGCGACCGGGACGCCGAGCACCTTGCACACCGCCAACGCCCTCTCCAAATTGCGAGCGCACTCCGACTTCCCGGCCCGGCCCAGCACGAGAAAGTCGTCGAGGTAGTGGAGACCGACGGTGACGCCAGCGCGGAACATGATCCACAGCAGGGCGTCCGCGACGGCGGAGAAGATCTTCGGCGCCGACCTCAGGCCAAAAGGCAACGCCGCGTCGAGGTACACTGCACCTTTCCAGCGAACGCCGAGAAGACAACGGTCGTCCGGATGCACCGGAACCACGCGGTACGACGCTCGAAGGTCCAGCTTCGCAAGGAGGCAATCCGGACCAAGCAGGCGTACGAGGTCGACTGCGTCGTCGATACTCGCATAGCGAAGCGAGCACCAACGACGATCGACCCCGTCGTTAACGCTGGCTGCCGCTGGAGCTGACAAATCGACGATGAGCCGCCACCGACCCGGTTGGTGAGGCTTCGGCAGAACGCCAAACGGGCTGACGTGCACCCGAGACGCGTACGGCGAGGCATCCAACGGCAGCATGCGTCGAGCGCGGACTTCGTCGTAGAGGTAGCCGTCGACGACCTCGGCGTGAGCCGTCGCCGAGCGTAAATTGCGCCCGGACACGCGCAACGGGCTGCCCGACGCGAACCCGATGCGAAAGCCCTCTCGAAAACCCTTGCAGATGTATTCGGCGAACGAACGATCCGGATGAGGCGCTAGCCAAAAAACCCAGCGATCGAGCACTACGGGCGTAGTCACCGTCGCCAGGGGCGCCGGCAACGGGTGACCATTTCGCACGCAGGCTTGGAGCGCAAAGAGGTCCGCCATGTAGCGATAGCGACCCCCCAAAACGTTGCACGCCAGCGAGCGAAGGCGCTCGAGCTCTACACACGAAAAAACACAACCATACGGCGCCCAAACCTGCGCGACGTGGAGGGGAGAACGCTCGGAACGACGGAAAAAATACGCGAAAGCCATGGAGAACGGCCAGAAGCCAAAGGCGAAGAGCAAACGAGAAAAAGGAAAAAGCCAATAAATACGCAATAATCACGATAAGCCAGCACACGCGCGCTAACCACGCGCAACTGCACAGCCGAAGCGATAACGACAAAGAAAACCAAAAAACGCCAACGAACAACCAACTAGCCGTGGCTACACTAGCAGTAGTCCACAAACGAAAACGTCACGCAGCCAACGCAGTTACTCCGGACGCCCGCCGCGCGACACGGGCGAGCGCTCCCGATCGCTGCCTCGACGAACGCCACGCGACTCCCGGCCACGATCGCCTTTTCCCGGGTCGTTACGCTCGCGACGGGGCGAATCGCAGTGCTTGGCCCGATGAGCTCCCCAACAAACATTGCACACGTGCCGGTAAGTGCAATTCGGGAACTGACATGCTCCCTCGTTGTATCCGCGGCAAATCGGCCGTGGTTTTGTGCGAGCACCCGCCGGCGACGCGGCGCGAGCCACATTTCGATCCGTCGAGGCATCGCGCAACGAGCAAACGGCTTTAACGTGGTCGGTATCCAGGCAGAGAGGGCAGCGCGGCGCATTGTTGCCGAGAGCCACGAACGTCTGGGCATAAATGCCCTGATGCGGTGTGGCCCAGTCCAACGCCGGACGCACAGCGGCGAGCTTACGGAAACGCGTGTCGTAAGTACGCCAACCCTCGCCCCCGAGTTTGGCCGCTTCCTGTAGGATGAGGCGCATATACGAGAACAGCGACGCCGCGCGTGATGGGTCGCCAGCGCAGCGTACGATCGCGTACGTACTAAAACAGCGCGCCCAGCTAAGGACGCTCGGAATCGAGCGCAGCTGGGAGCGCGACTGAGGCATCCACTCGAAAAACGGACCAACCTCGCGCTTCAACAGCTCGAGGTTGTCCGGCAGAAGCTCCGCCAGCTCCACGTACTGACCCGCCTGGATCTTCGCCACCATCTTGCCGGAGACTGACACGCCGTCCTCCAACGCGAAGTCCGGCGACGTTGGCGGAGGAACCGCCTGAGCCAGCGCACGTGCCAGAGCCCCGAACGAGGTGCCGTCGACCGCGGCAGCGGACGGCACCACTCCAGGAGGCGCCTCGCCGTCCCCGAGCACCGCGATACCGGGGATCGCCGGCATCTGAGGTAGCTCCTCCAACGCTAGGAACACAAAGAACACCGCCGTACACCACGCACGCAGGCACGCAGGCCGAAAAGACACGCAGACACACCCAGAAGAGCGCCGCGCCGTGCAACCACGTACTCAGCTGCCCAAAACCGCGCGGGCGCCAACCGCGCGCCACGAAACCACGTACTCAGCTGCCCGAGACCGCGCGGGCGCCAAGCGCGCGCAAAATTAGCAACAATGCAGCTGCGCCGCTGCGCCGCCGCCGCAGAAACCACGACGCGTGCAGCTGAGACCGAGCCCGCGCCCGCCACGAGCCACAGGTGCACCGCGAAAGGAAGACAGGAGAGGACGGGAAGGGGGGTTAGGGAGTGGGTAGGGAAAAACGTAAGGAAAAAACGGGGACCACCGAACCTCCTCCGCGGGAACCAGCCGGGCGAAAAGGCCAAAGCTACCGTACTTACCGTGCTCCCGGGAAGCGTTTCCATCCGACGCGCCGTCGGCCGGTAGAGCCGCCTGGCCCGCGTGTTGCGCGTACGCGGCCACGCCCGCTTGCACGGCATTCTGGATAATCGCCTGAAGCGCCGGTCCGGTGACAGCGACCACCGGGTTTTGCGCGTCGCGCTGCTGCTGGATAGCAGGTTGCTGATCCTGCAATCGCTGAGCTTGATCCGGCGGGTTTTGAAGAGCTTGATCCGGCGGGTTTTGATCCATGATGATGAGAAAGAAGAGAAAAGATTGCGTCGCGCGTAGGTGTGCTCGCCTCGGCCGCTGTGATGCGAATGAGCCCGCCCACGCCCGACGCTCCGTATCAACGACGGTTAACAATAATGTTAACCTGCCAAACACCAGGGCGCGCGCGCGAGCGAAGCCCGCGCGCGCCCTGGTGGGAGGGTCTCTCAAACGTGATCGGGCAAAATCTCAAAGTGTGTATCTGTCGGTAACGCTCACGTCACAATCGCTCATTAACCAATCACACACACAGGTGCCTTTATGACATCACATTCATTGTGATGTCATACTCTCCCGTATATTGAACAACTGGTACCAAAAAGGTGACGTCAGAGTAGATAGTAACCCCGGATTGTGTTCAATAGTTTGCAGCATAGATATAACAGTCCTGTTATATCTACCAAGGATAAATACTAATAGAAACATAATTTAAGGAGCACATTTATCAAGGGAACGCAGCTAAGGAGCACGTTGGGTTTGTCGTGCTGCGAGCGAAGCTCGCAACACGCACACCCCAACTGCGAGCTGATAATAGGCCTCGTGACACGATCACCCGAAGGGGCAGGCTGGGGAGGGTAGTAGCTCTGTGTCGCATGATCAAATTAGCTAATTGTAGGGTTTTGCGAAAAATGATGCATGCAACGGTTAGGCAGTGCTGATGGTGTTCGGGGATCACATGATGGCTCACAAAAGGCCATCATTATCTAGATCCTCCTCGCTGCCGTCATTGCAGGTAAACAATTCAAAGAGATTCGGCTTCGTTGTATTTCTTACAGTCAACTATTTCTTGCAGGACAGAGACACGTCAGTTCAGCGCTCACTTCCTTCCTGAAAATCGAGGAACCTTTGAGTATCCTCCTCCAAACAGCGGATTATCGAACTTTGCCAGAAACGTTGACTGCACGTGAAGTTTCAGCCTTCTACGACGATGTTCTCGGGCACTCCCATCACGTGCAATCGGATGGTTGCAACCGTGGAATTTCTTGACACTGAGAAAGACGGAGACATCCTCGAGATCGTGCATTCGTCAACATCGTACATTCCTCAACAAACAGAGTCTTGGCGTCCCCGGTTCGATTCCCAAGAGTGCTCGTTTTTTTCTTTTTTTCTTTTTTAGCGAGACCATTTAAAGCGATCTTTGCTGCGTTGCTGAAGCTCGGGTAATGCAGTAAGATCTGCCGGTAAGTCATAAATTTAGACCGAATGGCGGCTTTAGCGTGCGTTCTGTCTGACTTGTCCCTCTGACGGAGATTCTCTGACGGTTTTCTCTCCCCTGTATCGCTGCTTTGTGTCTGGGCTCCGTCTGCACGTGAATTTGATTCCGCACAATCAGTGAACGGCTTACCGCATCCTATTTTGACAGCAGCGACTCGACCGGCGCCTAACATATATGACTTCGGCGGAAGCGATTGGCTTCCGCTCTCCAGACGCATAAAAACAACGTTGGGTTTTGTAATTGTTGTAATGACGCAGCAGGAAGCGCAGATTACGCAAGTGGCGCGCAGACCCTAGTACTTCAGTGGGCGCCCACTCATGCGTGTGCATTGTGACTTTGAAGACGTCTTTCTGTTGATGTAGAACCAGAAAGCAAAGACGTACTGTGCCTGCGTTCAGATGGAAGTGACGTACGTATACAATTATTGGAGGAAGCAATGGGGAGGAGTTTTATGGAGATGCGTCTTTCTCCAAGCTGCAACGTCAATTACCTTCTTAATTGACCCCTGGTAATTGGACGCTTCCGAAGTGGAATATAAAAGGACGGCGACTTGGGAAAATTTGGCAGTTCTCTTCTATAGTAACAGAAGACGATGTATACGATGAAAACAGCAGTCGTAGGATTCGCTCACCTTCTTCTCCTGGCTGCAGTCGTTGCAGGTTTTTTTGATCAAGAAATTCAAACGGAGAGATACGTCAGTTCGTGTGAACCTAATCGTCTTCCTGGAAGTCGAGGTACCTTGGTGTTTCCTCCTCCAGACGGCCAATTTTCTCGCTACGAGAGAAACGTTAACTGCACATGGAAGTTGCAGCCTGAGCTTTATAACGGTTTTCTCGTCACTTGCGATCGGATGGTTGCAACAGTGGAGTTTCTTGACACTGAGAAGGACGGAGACATCCTAGAGATCATAGATTCATCGACGAACAGAGTCTTGGCCAGTCTTTCAGGACAATCTAGGAATTCCATATCTTTTCCTAAACAGTACGTCGCTTGTTCTCCCGAATTGACAATTCGTTTCAGATCAAATGATAATGGGGAAAGAGGAGGCGGATTTAAAATTTCCTACACAACAGATAGTTAGTGACTCGCCCCAACTGGTACTGCTCTATGAAAAATAATTCTATCTCTGCCGCAGGAGACATGCTCAGTCTTAAAAGTCTTTCGTCTCGGTATGTTAAGGCAGACTGGACAATTTGCGGATCTGAGAGTCATCCGGCCTGCTTGGATTTCGTCACTCTCGGCTACAGTTCGTTTTCTGCCGAGGTTTCGAACACAGACGGCGACTCAAAAAGCGTCAGAATTTCTCACGAAGATGGGCCGAGCGAGACCCTCACTGCTAACAGACTAATCACATTTCAATTGGCGGAGACCTATTACGGCTCCAAAGCGGACTATTACGGCTTCGAAGCGGAACTCTGTGGTAACAGAACAATATTCATGTGTAGTAACAATAGCCCAAACCACTTTGTGTTAGGTTCCACTACGTGTAAAATTTCGCCCGTGCTAAATGGACGCGAATACGAAAATACGAGATGGTGCTCCAAAGAGTCAACGACCCGCTGCTTGGAAGGGTACCAAAATTACGGCAATTTTACTAGACGATTATGTAAGCAAGACGGAAAATGGGATCGTTCAAATCCACCTCAGTGCGAAAGTAAGAAATTCTAATTATGACACTCGTTTTTGACTTTGTTTTTGGTAGAAATCAGATGTTCTAATGTTCCTTCCATCGACAACGGGCATTTCATTTTTTCTGACGAACCCAAATCCGAATATTACGAAGGAGAAAAGATCGAGTGGAAATGCGATAAGGGCTTTTCTCACATAGACGACTTCTATCGGAAAGCAGCTGATTATCCTTCTCCCTTTAACTACATTTATTACGAAATTTATAATTACGACATCGAGCCTTTTCCTATGCTGTGGAGGCTTAAAGAACTAGGCTTGGACAAGTTTCTCAAGCTTATAGAATCCGCAGCAGGAAATATAACTTGCGATGCAAATGGATGGAGAAGAGTTCCGAAATGCCTACGTAGGCTAAGTCTTTAAATACTTCTAAGGAAAACGCTTTGAATAAGAGTTCCCTTGACAGCTATTGAATGTCCCAAAATCATTCTGAGAAACGGAACTGTTTCGACCAGAAAACAAATCGAATTGGCGTACGAGCAACGGTCATTTTTATACATAGACAGGAGACCAAAATATCTGTCGACTGCTAGCTTTTCTTGCAGCAGCGGATTTACCCTTGTTGGCCACAGTGTCGCCACCTGTATGGCTAATTCAAAATGGAACGTCCCTCTTCCCGAATGTACAGTGGAGTCATTGCATACAGTATTGGTTAAATAATTAATTTATTGAAATGTAGGTTTACCCGAGACTGATGATGCTATCAAAGACCAAATCGCAACGTTCGATAACAAATTCTTGCTTCCCTTAGCAACGTATTCTCGCAATGCTCAACCCGACGAGAATCTTCTCGATCGCTCCGATGTGCTCGACGCGCAGTCCGACGTCAAACTGGATCTCGTCTTGGCTTTCAGTATCCGCGAGGGAAGTCTTCTGGAGGAAGTCTATAAAATATTTGTCCATAAAATGATTATGAACTTCCCCATTGACGCAGAAAAGACCCGCGTAGCTGGCTTCGTTCTCATGAACGGAACGATTCGGAAATTCGTGAGCCATCACGTTGACTTTATTGAAGAAAATCCCCATAACATCTCAGAAAATTTTGAAGAGTTCATGGAAAACATTAACCTGATGTTTGAGACGGGATTAGGGGAAAAACCGAGAGATACGAAGAGAGTGGCTATAATTGTCAGCGAGAAATTTCTGGAGGTCGCTAATCAACAACGCGCTTTGGCTGCACAGCAGCGTTACAAGCTATTGAACGTCAAATCACTCCATATTTCGATGCGTGACTTGCCGCATTTTGTGGAACCTACGGCGGAATTCATCGAATTCAATACCACTAACAACTTCTACAAGTTTTTGAACTACTCAAACCCAAGTAAGGAAGTAGGGTGTAGTTTTATGACTGGCCTCAAATTGCGCTTTTCTGCCCAGCCACGGTCGACGATCTTTGCGGTGTAGCTGGAGCCTCGGGTCAGCACTATCCCTTTTCCAACTTCTCCGTTGCGGCACGTGGCGCCTGGCCCTGGCTCGTCACCGTCCTTGGTGACGGAGAGTACGAATGCGACGGCGTTCTCGTTCACCGCCGATGGGTAGTCACGGGTGCGGATTGTTTCAAAAAGGCGACTCGCACTAGCGGATGGTTGAAAGGCAGAATCAACAATTATAAAATAGGAGTCCGAGTTGGACAATATGAACTGAACGATGATGACGATGGACTGACGATAAGCAAGTACGACGGAATCGACGTTTTGACTCGAGGTGATCATCCGCCGCCTGGACTGAAAGTGTGGCGCTCAACAAGAAGATTCAAACCGGATATACTCGAGAATAACATGGCTGTTATAAGACTAGACAAGCCTATAGAGGTGAGTCGCTTTCGAAAGCCTATCTGTTCGCCAAGGCATTCTGAGTACAACGCGATGATGAGTGATGAAATGATTGCTATCGGACAAACGGCGTTCCTTGCTGGGTATCAATACGTGAAAAATGGCGAAAGAGTCGTCTCGAATGTTCCTATTGAGTCGAGTGCTGTTATAGCTAATTTGTCTGAGTGCAGGCAGAGGTGGCCTGGGAAAACTATCATAGATTCGAATCTGTGCGTTCGAGGCATTCCTGGCAATATTTGCTATGGAGCGACTGGCACTCCCCTTATGTGTCAGGATCGTAAGACGAACAGATACGTTCTATGCGGTGTGGGCAGTTTTGGCTTTGAGGACTGCAAGGACGGATACGCCGTGTATACTAACATGAGGAAGTACGAAGAGATGATACGCGACACCGTTAGGATGGAATCGGGTGGGTATAGGGAGTCTCAGTACTGACTCGGGACTCGTGATCAGACACACTCTGCGGTACTCACTGTGGCCGCGTGACTAATCTTTGTTTGCTTTCTTTTTGTCTGTGCATGCAGGTACCTAGCGTTTGTCATCGTTCTTCTTGTACTACTGTACTTGGTTAGAAAAACAGGCTTCTTCTACCAATACTTAGCACTATGATGGAATGTACAGTATACATGCCAACATTTGAGGTAGCAAGAAGGTTTGCACCACTCCCACTCAATTCAATTTTGGCGCTCGATTCCTGTACACAGGGCTTTAGCCACTCTGATGCTACGTGATGGAATGTGAGTATTGGTGTACTTAGATTTTAAATTTTTTTACGTGCACGCTCCCTGTCTAATTTTAGATAGGGAGCGTGCACGTAAAAAATTTTTGCACCCAATTTTGGCCAGGCGTTATTGATTAGGAAAGATTAGATTTTTTGTGGCTTTGACACATTTGATCAATTGATTAGGGCAGACCGCGTCTACTCTAAGCTTAGCGCATGCTCGAACTTGGTTTCCAGTTCAGTCTTGATCAAAAGTTCTTGTAACGAACTCGGATCGTAACAGACCGAGGGGAGACCCTGGACGGGACAGACTGGACGGGACGAGACGTGCTTTCCTAGCGCGCGTTTTTTGACGTTCAAGGTGTGAACTGCGATGGATTGACTCAAAGGAGGTTCGTATCGCGAGGGATATCGAGGAAAAGGTGAGCTCGAAACATACGAAGGTACGCCGTGGGGAATTCTCGTTGTTCCGAGCTCCGGCTAAACCATATCCGCGTCTCTAGCGCCCACTCTAAGCGAAGACGAGTCGTCCGATGGCTCCCCAGCGCTCTCGTGGGACCCGAAAGACGTCTCAGTCGTGGCTGCGAGCTCTTCCACGCCTTCGTCGCCTCGTCGGGACGCGCTCGCCTCGGAAACGAGCGAAATGACGACAAATGGCGACGATCCGCCCGCCATTTTGGTTGTTACAGGTGGAGCGGGAGGATCGCGTTCATTTTCTTCTATTCTACCGGACATGATTCCGACGGAGATGAAGTCGAAGGTAACGGAAACGAAAACGCTTTTATAGGATTTACTCCCTATGTCATCCGATCCAAAGCTATCAATAAATAAATAAATAAATAAATATTTATTTATTTGTGGTTCGCACTTTTGCTCTAAAACCGAAAACCAATTGACGCAGAGTTGTCGCGTAATATTAATTCGTGATCTGGTACATATATGTATACCTGTTGACTTCAACAGGCGAGAGATGAAAATTCAGTGTTTGATTGATTCATTGATTCATCGATTCATTGATTAAATAATTAGTGTACTGAGATTTTGTCCTTATCGCTAAATAGCCAGGAGCTCTCTAAGGTTTACATCTTCTTTATGTAGGCTGGTCCAAATAGGCCTTTGTCTGCGCCTACTGCATTTTCTGCGTCGCCAACAACGGTGTCTTCGTCATCGTCTCTAAGCGTCTATCACGCTTTTGATGATTTCGGATTTGCTAAGGAGGAAGACGGTAATAATGGGAAAGCGATGGAAATGACGTAATTGATTAATTCAGTGCCGGTAGAGGCGGTCACTGTGGTGCCAAGTGGCGTGATCAAGTCAAGCGATGATCAGAAGCTTCGCTGGTTGGCTCATTTTGAGTTTACAGAAAATCAAGACGTTGGCGACATGACCTGGGAAAAGGTAATTTGATACTCTGTACTCTGGTTTTTTCTTCGCTGGTTGCGGCGGAAAAACGGATTTTACCGCATTGAGATGGCTTTACTTTCATCTAGCGCTCTCTCCTCACTTAGATTGCGTCATACCTTTATTGCAAATACCTCAATTTTTATTGGTAGAGATGTCTTACAAATAATGTAGTGAATGTATCAGCTTTTATTGCTATGGCTCAAAAAGCTTAGTTTATTGACGTTGATTTTTTACTAAATATCGGTGCAGTCCCAAAGCAGTTGCAGAGTCTTGTACTGTTTAGGATATCTCTGTATCTGTAGTTTAACATCCGCCTTCCTTACCCGTAAAATTTCGTTTACATTATCAATTTTTTCGTGGTTTTATTTGCAGATCGGTCATACTCTTTCCCGCTCCAGTCGTCTTCACGGTCTTGTCAAGGCCGGAATTCCTCACTCCATGCGACCTGAGGTGAGATGAAGAGAAATTTTACCGACTACCGAGACGCGGCACTTTGTGGTTGAATCTAGATTCGGCAGCGACTGACTCAAAGTCGAAAGAAACGCGATGAAAGTTCAATTGTGTACAAGGCAAGAACTAGAATATGTGACAGTGTTCAAACTGTTGCTGAGAAATCTTAATAAAAATAATTTTGTAGCAAATAGTGAGACGAGCTTTAGCGGACGCTTCTGACAGCACAGCCGTGAAGCAAATAGAGAAAGTGCGTAGATGAAATCGATTTATTTTCTCTGACGCCTCCTTCTCAGGATTTATTGCGAACCATGCTAAATAACGCTTGATATCTATGATATGAGCTACGAACTTGATATCTATGATATGAGCTACGAGCTGGTAGCCACTGAAGTATCGGCTCGACGGCGAACGGTTTGCTGACCGCGTTCCGCGCTGTGACGTTTGACGAAAAGTCGTCTGACGTCCGCGGAAGGAAGCGCAGATGACGCGAGGCGAGCGACTGCTAAGGGGCAACAATAACAGAAAAACAGCGAAGGTGTACTACGGTGTGGACTCAATGTCTCTCTCTAGGATCCGTATCCATGCAATTAACTTCTCGCTCGTAGCTCGCGCTAATTCGATCACTCACTGATGCAGGGGCCCTGCACTGATGGGTGGTATCTGTTTCAAAAAGACGCAGCATCGTCCTGTTTTTTGACGGGTCTGACTTCCGCGGATCTAACGTCTAATTGAAGACTTCCACGGAAGCGATGGGCTTCCGCTCCAAGCACGTAAAAGCAAGTGGGTGTTATGTAATGACGCAGGAGGAAGCGCAAGTGGCGGGGCACTGCTGCTGGTAGAAACCAGCAGAAAACGTCTTCAAATTCGCACTACATGTATGCATGAGTGGCCACAGATGCAGACAAGAATCAGCAAGCAAAGACCGTACCTGCGTGAATACGTGGGTCTAATTGTTTGCCATTGAAGCGACGTCATAATTTAATAAGCGAAAAGGAGGAAATTCAATCAGTGGATGTGCGTCTCTCTCCAAACCGCAACGTCACCTTGTACTTTAATTTTATTAGGGCTTCCAACGTGCGGTATAAAAGGACGACGAGTTTGGGAGATTTGGCAGTCTCGTCTAGTTGCAGAAGACAGCGATACGATGAAAACGGCTGTCTTGGGTACGTGTATTATGCACGTCCTCCTCCTAGCTGCAGTCGTTGCAGGTAAAGAATTCAAAGGGATTTGATTCCGTTGTAGTTGCTACTATAAAGTATTATTTTCAGAAGGCAGAGACGTCAGTTCCTGCGAGCCTAAAGTCCTTCCTAAAGATCGAGGGACCTTGGAGTATCCTCCTCCAGACAGCCGATTATCCTTCTATCGCGCAAATGTTGACTGCACGTGGAAACTTCAACGTGAGATGCCGCTTTTTGCCAATAGCAACAAGTGCGATCGAATGGTTGCAACAGTGGAGTTTCTTGACACTGAGAAAGACGGAGACATTCTCGAGATCATAGATTCATCAACGAACAGAGTCTTGGCCAGACTTTCAGGGAATTCTCTTGATTATCCTAAGCAGTACGTCGCTTGTTCTTTCGATTTAACAATTCGTTTCAAATCGAACAGTAACTGGGAAAGAGGAAACGGGTTTAAAATTTCCTATGCACTAGACAGTACGTGTCGAATGGTTTTGCTGTATAGATAATTATTTCAAACCTTACCTTAGGAAACATGATGAGTCCAAAAATTATTTCGGATGATGAGACTTTTCGTGCAGACTGGACAATTTGCGGATCCGAGAGTCGTCCGGCCTGCTTGAATTTCTTCAATATCCCTAACAACACCGATTCCTTTTTTGCCGAAGTTTCGAACGGAGAGGGCGACTTGGAACACGTCGAAATTACTTACAAAGAAGGTTCAAGCAAGACTCTCACTGCTAAGAGACTGGTCACTTTTAAACTGTCACGGACCACCTTCTATCGAGGCATCAAAGCGCATCTCTGTGGTAACAGTAAATATTGGGCTACAGTAGCAACGACCAAACACGATTTATGCTAGGTACCAATACGTGTAAAACTTCGTCAGTGCTAAATGGACACGAAGTTCAATCTACGCATCAATATTCGGGGGGATGCTCTAGCGAGGCAACTACCTACTGCAAGCAAGGGTACCACAATTACGATAATTTTACAACACGAGTGTGTAAGCATGACGGAAAATGGGATCACTCAAGTCCACCTCAGTGCAAAAGTAAGGAATTTTCAATGCACTTTGTTTTATAAAATGGCGTTTTATGTGGTAGAAATCAAGTGTTCCATTTTACCTACCATCGAAAACGGACATTTCATCTTTTCCAACGAAAGCAAAAACGAATATTACGATGAAGAAAAGATCGAGTGGAAATGTGAAAAGGGCTTCTCCCACGTAGACTACTCTTTTGGGAGACGTCCATATCCCTTTTCTCCTTTTCCCTTTGATTCGATCTGGTACGAGATGGAACGAATGTCACATTACTACAATATTCCTCCTGCATTACACTGGGGTCTTTCAGGACCGAGCCTTAACGACTTCCTCAGGCGTATGGCATCGCGAGTAGGAAATGTGACTTGCGAGGATCATGGATGGACAGGAGTTCCAAGATGCCAACGTAGGCCGGGCCTCTATACTTCTAAAGAAAATTTTGAATATGAATTCTATTGCAGCCGTTCGATGTCCACAAATCAGTCTGAAAAACGGCAATGTTTCGACTAGAAAACAAGCCTATTGTGGGTACCACCACAACGGGATTGTTCGACTTGGTGAAATAGACAGGAGACCTCATTATCTGTCGACTGCTAGCTTTTCTTGCAACATCGGATTTACCCTTGTTGGCCACAGTGTCGCCACCTGTATGGCTAATTCGAATTGGAACGTTCCTCTTCCCAAATGTACAGTGGAGTTATTGCATACAGTATTTGTTAATTATTTAATTTATTAAAATGTAGGTTTGCCCGTGACTGATGCGGTCAAAGAGCAAATCGCAACGTTCGAAAACAATTTCTTGCTTCCCTTAGCAACGTATTCTCGCAATGCCCAACCCGACGAGAATCTTCTCGGAAGACACGATCGCTCTGATGTGCTCGACGCGCAATCCGACGTCAAACTGGATCTCCTCTTCGCTTTCAATATTGGCGAGAGAAGTCCTCTGGAAGAAGTGTATAAAAAATTTGTGAATAACACTATTATGAACTTCCCCATCGACTCAGAAAAGACCCGCGTAGCTGTCTTGGTTCTAATGAACGGAACAATTTGGAAATTCGTCGGTACACCCAATCAAACTGACATTCTCGAAGGAAATCCTCATAACATCTCAGAAAATCTTGAAGTGTTCATGGAAAATATTAACTTGATGTTTGAGACAGGATTAGGCAGTGAACCGAGAGATGCGAAGAGAGTGGCTATAATTGTCAGCGAGCAACTTCCGAGGGTCGCTAATCTACAACGCCTTTTGGCTGCACTGCTGCGTTACGGGCAATTGAACGTCAAATCACTCTATATTTCGACGCGTGACTCCCCGCACCTTATGGAACCCACAGCGGAACCCACAGCGGAACCCACAGCGGAACCCACAGCGGACTTCATCGAATTCAACACATCCGACGACTTCCATACCTTTGTGAACTACTCGAGCCCAAGTAAAATAACAGGGTAGATTGTTTGGTCTAGCGTCAAATGTCGTTTTTCTGTGCAGCTACGGTCGACGATCTTTGCGGTGTAGCTGGAGCTCCGGGCCAGCACTATCCCTTTTCCAACTTCTCGGTCGCAGCACGTGGGGCCTGGCCCTGGCTCGTCACCGTTCTAGGCAAGGGAGAGTACGAATGCGACGGCGTACTCGTTCACCGCCGATGGGTAGTCACCGGTGCCGACTGTTTCAAAAAAGCGACTTATAACGGCAAAATCAAAGGTTATAGAATAGAAGTCCAAGTTGGACAATACGAACTTAACGACAATGACGACCTACTGACGGTAAGCACGTACGACGGAATCCAAGTTCTCACTCGAGGAGATCATCCGCCGCCTGGACTGAAAGGGTGGCGCTCGACAAGGAGATTCAAACCTGATATACTCAAGAACAACATTGCTGTTATAAGGCTAGACATGCCTATAGAGGTGAGCCGTTTTCGAAAGCCTATCTGTTCACCAAGGCATTCGGAGTACGACACGATGATGAGCGATGAAAAGATTGCAGTCGGACAGACGGCGTTCCTTGTCGGGTATCAATACGTGAAAAATGGCGAAAGGGTCGTCTCGAATGTTCCTATTGAGTCGAATGTTGTTATAGCTAATTTGTCCGAATGCAAGCAGAGATGGCCTGAGAAGACGATTATAGATTCGAATCTGTGTGTTCGAGGCATTCCTGGAGATATTTGCTATGGAGGGACTGGCACTCCTCTTATGTGTCAGGATCCTAAGACGAACCGATACATTCTGTGCGGTGTGGGCAGTTTTGGCTTTGAGGAGTGCAAGGACGGATATGCCGTGTATACTAACATGAGGAAGTACGAAGATATGATACGCGACACCGTTAGGATGGAATCGTATTTGTATAACAAGATTATTAACTAATGAGACAATTTGCTGAAGTGACCGAGTGAGTACAGTTTGTTTGGTTTGTTAATTTTTGTCTGTAGTAGAGTTTTGCATTATTAGGCTTTCTGTGCGAATTTTTTTAAGGAATACATTCTTAAATACCACGCAGCATTGTACATAGCAGACTTCAACTGGCGCGTACGGCTGAACGTAAGATGAGACTAAAGATTGCTGGATTATTTGTTTGACGTGATTTAGTTATAGCGGTGCAAGTCGAAGAGCTGATAACCGACCCAACACTGTGGCGATCTTCCCGCTTGTGGAGGGGTCTCCACACGTCATCTGTAGCGCGCGCGTCCTTCATGAAAAGATGAACTCAGATGCTTCCTATCGCGACGGATATCGAGGAAAAGTTGAAGTCGAAGCATGCGAAGGTGCGCTGTAGAGCTGTTTCAGCGTTCCGAGCTCCTGCTTAACCATATCCGCCTATAGCGCCCACTCAGCGACGAATTAACTAAACGGTGAGCACGAAACGGCGTTTTCGTTCATCCGTCGATGGTTGGTAACCGGTGCCAAAGAGGCGACTCGATCGCACCAGCGGAATGAGACGAAACTCGCAACGAGTCTTAGCTTGTCAGCCTCAGCGCGTGTTCTGTCTGATATTTATCTCTGCTAGCTATCTCCTTCTCTTTGTTGCTCTCTTTCTTGCTCTGTCTGGCTCGGCTGTGAGAATTTGATTCTGCCAATGGATGTGACAGATTCAAGGCGATTAGCGGCTTGCTGACCGCGTCCTGTTTTCGCGGAAGCGGCTCAACTTCGAAGGAAGCGATGTGGTTCCGGTCTCCTGCCACGTAAACACAACATGGGTATTCGTAATGACGCAGCAGGAAGCGTAGATGACGCAAGTGGCGGGGCAAGTATAACAGCGCGTTATCCTAATACAGTACCACTAACGAGTTTTTGAACTATTCAAACCCAAGTAAGGAAGTAGGGTGTAGCTTTATGACTGGCCTCAAATTGCGTTTTTCTGCCAAGCCACGGTCGACAATCTTTGCGGTGTAGCTGGAGCCTCGGGTCAGCACTATTCCTTTTCCAACTTCTCCGTTGCGGCACGTGGCGCCTGGCCCTGGCTCGTCACCGTCCTTGGTGACGGAGAGTACGAATGCGACGGCGTTCTCGAACGTTCACCGCCGATGGGTAGTCACGGGTGCGGATTGTTTCAAAAAGGCGACTTGCACTAGCGGAAGGTTGAAAGGCAAAATCAACAATTGTAAAATAGGAGTCAGATTTGGACAATATGAACTGAACGATGATGACGATGGACTGACGATAAGCAAGTACGACGGAATCAACGTTTTGACTCGAGGTGATCATCCGCCGCCTGGACTGAAAGTGTGGCGCTCAACAAGAAGATTCAAACCGGATGTACTCAAGAATGACATGGCTGTAATAAGGCTTGACCAACCAATACAGGTGAGTCGCTTTCGAAAGCCTATCTGTTCGCCGAGGCATTCTGAGTGCAACGCGATGATGAGTGATGAATGATTGCTATCGGGGACAAACGGCGTTCCTTGCTGGGTATCAATACGTGAAAAATGGCGAAAGAGTCGTCTCGAATGTTCCTATGGAGTCGAGTGCTGTTATAGCTAATTTGTCTGAGTGCAGGCAGAGGTGGCCTGGGAAAACTATCATAGATTCAAATCTGTGCGTTCGAGGCATTCCTGGCAATATTTGCTATGGAGCGACTGGCACTCCCCTTATGTGTCAGGATCCTAACGAACAGATACGTTCTGTGCGGTGTGGGCAGTTTTGGCTTTGAGGACTGCAAGGACGGATACGCCGTGTATACTAACATGAGATGATACGCGACACCGTTAGGATGGAATCGGATGGGTATAGGGAGTCTCAGTACTGACTCGGGACTCGTGATCAGACACACTCTGCGGTACGTACTCACTGTGACCGCGTGAGTAATCTTTGTCTGCTTTCTTATTGTCTGTGCATGCAGCCGGTACCTAGCGTTCTTCCGTACTTGGTTAGAAAAACAGGCTTCTTCTACCAATACTACAGTATACATGCCAACATTTGAGGTAGCAAGAAGGTTTGCACCTCTCCCACTCAATTCAATTTTGGCGCTCGATTCCTGTACACAGGGCTTTAGCTACTCTGATGCTACGTGATGAAATGTGAGTATTGGTAAACTTAGATTTTAAATTTTTTTACGTGCACGCTCCCTGTCTAATTTTAGATAGGGAGCGTGCACGCAAAAATTTTTTGCACCCTTTCACTGATTTCAATTTTGGACTAAACTCCAGGCGTTATTGATTAGGAAAGATTAGCTTTTTTTTGTGGCTTTGACACATTTGATCAATTGATTAGGGCAGACCGCGTCCACTCCTTAGCGCATGCTCGAACTTGGTCCAGTTCAGTCTTGATCAAAAGTTCTTGGAACGAACTCGAGCTTCCTTTCGCGACGGATGTTGAGGAGAAGGTGAAATCAAACATGCGAAGGTGCTCTGTAGAGAGCTGTTTCAGCGTCCCACGCTCGTGCTAAACCCTATCCGCCTCTATAGGCTATGATCTGTCGGACTTTCCGTCTTTCTGTCTTTCTGCTCTGTCCTGGACTCCGTCGCGCGTCTGCACGTGAGTTTGATTCTGCAACAATCCAAAAATGTTATTGAACAGCTGACCGCGTCCTGTTTTTTTTGACTGGTCTGAATGACTTCCGCGGATCTAACTGAAGACTTCCATCACGTAAAAACGAAGTTAGTGCTTTGTAATGACGCAGCAGGAAGCTAGCAAGTGGGGGAGGGGAGGGGAGGGGGAGGTGCTGGGAGAAGCCCCCAAAAAACGTCTTCGAATTCGCACGACATGTATTTGCAGGAGTGGACGCAGATGCAGACATGAATTTTGGCGTTGGTGTCTTAGAATGGAAGCAACGTATAATTGGGTGAATTAATAAGCGAAGGAGAGAAAATTCAATCAGTGAAAGTGCGTCTTTCCCCAAACCGCAAACGCGACCTTCTCCTTCTCGGTTGCAGCACGCTGGCCCTGGCCCTGGCCCTATGAATTTCATTTAGCATAACGAGCATGTCGGATCGAAAGTGACAGTTTTAGGCAGAAGCGGGCGGATCTGCGGCTCATCTAAGACTTCCATGGAAGCGATTAGCTTCCGCTCTTGAGGCACACGAAAATATTTTGTAATGACACACGCTGCGGGTGTAAGCGCAGATGACGCAAGTCGCGCGGGGAGATTAAGCGCCCGTGATAATGTCTTCACTCGATCCACGCGCGTACCTGTTGAAGCAAGCCAAGACTGCGCCTTTGTGCATGCATGTTGCTTTAATTCATTTTTCAGCGTTGGTACATCTTATTTAGATGGAAGCGACGTATAGTAAATAAGTTAGGGGAAGCCAAGGGGAGGAAACTTGACGTTGATCTGCAAGCCGCAACGTCAACTGACCTCTGACCCCTTGCTATTTTAGGCCTCCAAAGTGGAATATAAAAGGACGACGAGTTTGGAAGATTTTTCAGTCTTTTCCAGTTGCAGAAGACGACGAAACGATGAGAACGGGGGTCTTGAGGCTCGTGCACGTGCTTCTCTTGGCTGCCATTGTTGCAGGTGAAAATTCTGAAAACTTCAGTTTCGTTCTAATCAACTGTTATTTAATAAGGGGGAGACGTCAGTTCCTGCAAGCCTAAAGTCCTTCCTAAAGATCGAGGAACCTTGGAGTTTCCTCCTCCAGAAAGCCAAATTTCTCTCTATGACAGAAATGTTGACTGCACGTGGAAGTTTCAGCCTTCTACGTCGCTGTTTGGTCCTCTCACGTGCAATCGGATGGTTGCAACCGTGGAATTTCTTGACACTGAGAAGGATGGAGACATCCTCGAGATCATAGATTCATCGACGAACAGAGTCTTGGCCAGTCTTTCAGGACAATCCAGGAATTTCATATATTTTCCTAAACAATACGTCGCTTGTTCTTCCGAATTGACAATTCGTTTCAGATCAAACGATAATGGGGAAAGAGGAGGCGGATTTAAAATTTCCTACACAACAGATAGTTAGTGACTCTCCCCAAATGGTACTGCTCTATGAAAAATAATTCTATCTCTGCCGCAGGAAACATGCTCAATCTGAAAAGTCTTTCGTCTCAGTATGTTACGGCAGACTGGACAATTTGCGGATCTGAGAGTCATCCGGCCTGCTTGGATTTCGTCACTCTCGGCTACAGTTCGTTTTCTGCCGAGGTTTCGAACACAGACGGCGACTCAAAAAGCGTCAGAATTTCTTACGAAGAAGGGCCAAGCAAGACCCTCACTGCTGACAGACTGATCACGTTTCAATTGTCGGAGACCTATCACGGCTTCGAAGCGGAACTCTGTGGTAACAGAACAATATTCATGCGTAGTAACAACTTTGTGTTAGGTTCCACTACGTGTAAAATTTCGCCCGTGCTAAATGGATACGAATACCAATCTACGATGTTCTGCTCCAAAGAGGCAACGACCCATTGCTTCGAAGGGTACCAAAATTACGGTAATTTTACTAAACGAGTATGTAAGCAAGACGGAAAATGGGATCATTCAAATCCACCTCATTGCGAAAGTGAGAAATTCTAATTACGACACTCGTTTTTGACTTTGTTTTTGGTAGAAATCAGATGTTCTAATTTTCCTTCCATCGACAACGGGCATCTCATTTTTTCTGAAGAACCCAAATCCGAATATTACGAAGGAGAAAAGATCGAGTGGATATGCGATGAGGGCTTTTCTCACTTAGACGACTTGTATCGGAGAGCAGCTGATCATCGCTTTCCCTTTCGCTACATTTATTACGAAAGTTTTGTTAGCGGCGTCGAGCCTTCCCCTTTGCTGTGGAGGCTTGAAGAACTAGGCATGGACAAGTTTCTCAAGCTTATAGCATCCGTAGCAGGAAATATAACTTGCGGGGCAAATGGATGGAGAAGAGTTCCGAAATGCCTACGTAGGCTAAGTCTTTAAATACTTCTAAGGAAAACGCTTTGAATAAGAGTTCCCTTGACAGCTATTGAATGTCCCAAAATCATTCTGAGAAACGGAACTGTTTCGACCAGAGAACAAATCAAATTGGCGTACAAGGATAGGGCATATTTATATATAGACAGGAGACCACAATATCTGTCGACTGCTAGCTTTTCTTGCAGCAGCGGATTTACCCTTGTTGGCCACAGTGTCGCCACCTGTATGGCTAATTCAAAATGGAACGTCCCTCTTCCCAAATGTACAGCAGAGTCATTGCATACAGGATTGGTTAGATATAATTAATTTATTGAAATGTAGGTTTACCCGAGACTGATGATGTGGTCAAAGACCAAATCGCAACGTTCGATAACAAATTCTTGCTTCCCTTAGCAACGTATTCTCGCAATGCTCAACCCGACGAGAATCTTCTCGGAAGACACGATCGCTCCGATGTGCTCGACGCGCAGTCCGACGTCAAACTGGATCTCGTCTTGGCTTTCAGTATCCGCGAAGAAAGTCTTCTAGAGGGAGTCTATAAAATATTTGTCCATAACATGATTATGAACTTCCCCATTGACGCAGAAAAGACCCGCGTAGCTGGCTTCGTTCTCATGAACGGAACGATTCGGAAATTCGTGAGCCATCACGCTGACTTTATTGAAGAAAATCCCCATAACA
This sequence comes from Oscarella lobularis, assembly GCF_947507565.1. NCBI lineage: Eukaryota > Metazoa > Porifera > Homoscleromorpha > Homosclerophorida > Oscarellidae > Oscarella > Oscarella lobularis. The sequence continues at coordinate 1,951,992 of NC_089176.1, forward strand.
TCTCAGAAAGTTTTGAAGAGTTCATGGAAAACATTAACCTGATGTTTGAGACGGGATTAGGGGAAAAACCGAGAGATACGAAGAGAGTGGCTATAATTGTCAGCGAGAAATTTCTTGAAGTCGCTAATCAACAACGCGCTTTGGCTGCACAACAGCGTTACAAGCTATTAAACGTCAAATCACTTCATATTTCGATGCGTGACTTGCCGCACTTTGTGGACCCTACGGCGGACTTCATCGAATTTAATACCACTAACGACTTCTACGCGTTTTTGAACTATTCAAACCCAAGTAAGGAAGTAGGGTGTAGTTTTATGACTGGCCTCAAATTGCGCTTTTCTGCCCAGCCACGGTCGACGATCTTTGCGGTGTAGCTGGAGCCTCGGGTCAGCACTATCCCTTCTCCAACTTCTCCGTTGCGGCACGTGGCGCCTGGCCCTGGCTCGTCACCGTCCTTGGTGACGGAGAATACGAATGCGACGGCGTTCTCGTTCACCGCCGATGGGTAGTCACGGGTGCGGATTGTTTCAAAAAGGCGACTCGCACCAGCGGATGGTTGAAAGGCAAAATCAACAATTATAAAATAGGAGTCGAAGTTGGACAATATGAACTGAACGATGATGACGATGGACTGACGATAAGCAAGTACGACGGAATCGACGTTTTGACTCGAGGTGATCATCCGCCGCCTGGACTGAAAGTGTGGCGCTCAACAAGAAGATTCAAACCGGATATACTCGAGAATAACATGGCTGTTATAAGACTAGACAAGCCTATAGAGGTGAGTCGCTTTCGAAAGCCTATCTGTTCGCCAAGGCATTCTGAGTACAACGCGATGATGAGTGATGAAATGATTGCTATCGGACAAACGGCGTTCCTTGCTGGGTATCAATACGTGAAAAATGGCGAAAGAGTCGTCTCGAATGTTCCTATTGAGTCGAGTGCTGTTATAGCTAATTTGTCTGAGTGCAGGCAGAGGTGGCCTGGGAAAACCATCATAGATTCGAATCTGTGCGTTCGAGGCATTCCTGGCAATATTTGCTATGGAGCGACTGGCACTCCTCTTATGTGTCAGGATCCTAAGACGAACAGATACGTTCTGTGCGGTGTGGGCAGTTTTGGCTTTGAGGACTGCAAGGACGGATATGCCGTGTATACTAACATGAGGAAGTACGAAGAGATGATACGCGACACCGTTAGGATGGAATCGGATGGGTATACGAAGTCTCAGTACTGACTCGGGACTCGTGATCAGACACACTCTGCGGTACTCACTGTGACCGCTTGACTAATCTTTGTTTGCTTTCTTTTTGTTTGTGCATGCAGGTACCTATCGTTTGACATCGTTCTTCTTGTACTACAGGATTAGAAAAACAGGCTTCTTCTACCACGTACGGATAATAAAATATTTTATTATCCGTTCTTCTACCAATACTTAGCACTATGATGGAATGTACAGTATACATGCCAACATTTCAGTGGTGCGAACCTTCTTGCTACCTCAAATTTTTGAGGTAGCAAGAAGGTTTGCACCACTCCCACTCAATTCAATTAGAGCGCTCGATTCCTGTACACAGGGCTTTAGCCACTCTCATGCTACGTGGTGGAATGTGAGTATTGGTGTACTCAGATTTTAAAATTTTTTTACGTGGTGCTCCCTGTCTAATTTTAGATAGGGAGCGTGCACGTAAAAAATTTTTGCACCCTCCCACTGAATTCAATTTTGGCCTAAACCCCAGGCATTATTGATTGGATTTTTTGTGGCTTTGACACATTTTGATCAATTGATTAGGGCAGACCGCATCTACTCCTTAGCGCATGCTCGAACTTGGTCCAGTTCAGTCTCGATCAAAAGTTCTTGTAACGAACTCGGATCGCACCAGACCGAGGGAGACCCTGGACGAGACTGGACGAGAGACTGGACGAGACTGACGAGACCGACGTGCTTTCCTAGCGCGCGTTTTTTTGACGTTCAAGGTGTGAACTGCGATGGATTGGCTCAAAGGAGGTTCCTATCGCGAGGGATATCGAGGAAAAGGTGAACTCGAAACATACGAAGGTACGCCATGGGGAATTCTCGTTGTTCCGAGCTCCGGCTAAACCATATCCGCGTCTCTAGCGCCCACTCTAAGCGAAGACGAGTCGTCCGATTGCTCCCCGGCGCTCTCGTGGGACCCGAAAGACGTCTCAGTCGTGGCTGCGAGCTCTTCCACGCCTTCGTCGCCTCGTCGGGACGCGCTCGCCTCGGAAACGAGCGAAATGACGACAAATGGCGACGATCCGCCCGCCATTTTGGTTGTTACAGGTGGAGCGGGAGGATCGCGTTCATTTTCTTCTATTCTACCGGACATGATTCCGACGGAGATGAAGTCGAAGGTAACGGAAACGAAAACGCTTTTATAGGTCCGCTATCAATAAATAAATAAATATTTATTTATTTATTTGTGGTTCGCACGTTTGCTCTTAAACCGAAAACCTTAGAAAACTAATTCACGCAGAGTTGTCGCGTAATATTAATTCGTGATCTGGTACATTTTGACTTCAACAGGCGAGAGATGAAAATTCAGTGTTTGATTGATTCACTGATTCATCGATTCATCGATTAAATAAATAGTGTACTGAGATTTTGTCCTCAACGCTAAATAGCCAGGAGCTCTCTAAGGTTTACGTCTTCTTTATGTAGGCGCGTCCAAATAGGCCTTTGTCTGCGCCTACTGCATTTTCTGCGTCGCCAACAACGGTGTCTTCGTCATCGTCTCTAAGCGTCTATCACGCTTTTGATGATTTCGGATTTGCTAAAGAGGAAGACGGTAATAATTGGAAGTCGATGGAAATGACGTAATTGATTAATTCAGTGCCGGTAGAGGCGGTCACCGTGGTGCCAAGTGGCGTGATCAAGTCAAGCGATGATCAGAAGCTTCGCTGGTTGGCTCATTTTGAGTTTACAGAAAATCAAGACGTTGGCGACATGACCTGGGAAAAGGTAATTTGATACTCTGTACTCTGGTTTTTTCTTCGCTGGTTGTGGCGGAAAAACGGATTTTACCGCATTGAGACAGCTTTACTTTCATCTAGCGCTCTCTCCTCACTTAGATTGCGTCATACTTTTATTGCAAATACCTCAATTTTATTGGTAGAGATGTCTTACGAATAATGTAGTGAATGTATCAGCTTTTTCAAAAAGCTTAGTTTATTGACGTTGACTTTTTACTAAATATCCGTACAGTCCCAAAGCAGTTGCAGAGTCTTGTCCTGTTTAGGATATCTCTGTAGTTTAACATCCGCCTTCCTTACCTGTTAGTGTAAAATTTCGTTTACATTTTCAATTTTTTTCGTGAACGTCAGTGTTTTTATTTGCAGATCGGTCATACTCTTTCCCGCTCCAGTCGTCTTCACGGTCTTGTCAAGGCCGGAATTCCTCACTCCATGCGACCTGAGGTGAGATGAAGAGAAATTTTACCTACTACCAAGACGCAGCACTTTGGTGGTTGAATCTAGATTTGGCAGCGACTTACTCAAAGTCGAAAGAAACGCGATGAAAGTTCCATTGTATACAAGGCAAGAACTAGAATATGTGTTCAAACTGTTGCCGAGAAATCTTAATAAAAATAATTTTGTAGCAAATAGTGAGACGAGCTTTAGCGGACGCTTCTGACAGCACAGCCGTGAAGCAAATAGAGAAAGTGCGTAGATGAAATCGATTTATTTTCTCTGACGCCTCCTTCTCAGGATTTATTGCGAACCATGCCAAATAACGCTTGCTTTAGTGGATCAGGCAGCGTTGGTATGCGGCGAGGCACCTGTGAAAAGGTCGTGAGATCGTATTCTTGTATATAGGTATCAAGAGAATGCGGAACGTTTTGAGAGCGCTTGCCAATTTCTTTCCGGAGATGGGATATTGTCAAGGAACGGGCATGGTGAAACTTTTTGCGTTTTGAACGAAGCGATCGATTCTATTGTTTCATCGTGTTAGATTGCTGGCAGTCTGCTTCTGTTTATGGATGAAGAGGATGTCTTTTGGATGATGGTTGCAATTATTGAAGATCTGCTTCCTGATTCCTACTACAGTCAAACCTTGATTGGAGTTCAGGTAGGCTTATTGGTGAGACGTCCGAGTCGCGGGGTCCCGTTCTCGTACTGAGCGCTCTTTGCTAACTAAGACGTTTGGAGCGTTCATCAGGAAATCATTCTTTAGCATTTAGTTTCTCTACGTCCTTCGTACTTGATTTGCGAATCGCTATGTCTATAGACTTGACTAAGAGCCGGTTTTCCAGGTTGATCAATGTGTTTTGAAAAGCCTCGCAGCGACACTTCTTCCCTCCATAAACGAACGCTTCAAGGAGCACGATATAGGTAAGAGAGATTCTTTGCGCGAGAGATCCAACTTGGTCATTGTCCTTTTTCTCTCTTCTTATACGTATAGAACTCTCTCTAATTACTCTGCATTGGTTCATTACGACGTTCGCGTCTGTTCTTCCCATGCACGTTCTCTTGCGCGTGTGGGATTTGTTTTTTTACGAAGGCTCTATGTTCTTGTTTCGCTTTGCCCTCGCTTTGCTGAAGAACCAGGTAGAAGCGATTTTCTCTAGAAAAAAACCACTCTCGGGATTCTTTTTTGACAGGAGGAAGCAATTTTAAAATCAGACAATTCGGCTTCCATATTTAATTGTGTTTCTGATTGCCCAAGCAAAGTCAACGTACTTAACATTGACTCACTAATTGAGGTAATTGGCATTACGAATAATTGCGACGGTAGAAAATTATTAAAGCTCGCCTGGATTATTTACGATTTCCTGTCCAGCATCTAAATGCCTTAAGACATGAGTGTATTTCTTGTTGCTTTTCCGGTTTGTTGCACATTGACAGTTAAGATCTACACTGTATTTGTTCTGACGCGCCCAAGTTGATTCTCAAACGAGAGCTAAATGTCGCGACACCCTGTTCTTAGAACACTTTAATTGGTTTTTAGAAGGACCACTGAATAAATCAGCGAGCAAATTAGCGTACATAACACACGCGATTTGGACGGGACTTATAATAGTTAATTAAGTATTTCATATTAGAGCGCTTATCAATTGACTGAGAATGTGACGGAAGACTCAATTTCGCTTCAACGTCAGAACTACTTTGTCCAACTTCAAAAGGAACTACTCGGGCGGGACAGTGACGACGATAGGCGAAAGAAGGGAACCGTCGAGACCGTATGAGCTATTCCAGTGGATGACTTAGTAGTAACAGTCTTATTATTAAATAGAGAAATGTATCTGCTGTGAAGAGAAGGGAATACTCGATCGAAAGACGCTCATCGCTTATGTCTCTTCTCTTCGGAGACAGCAGGAAGCTGTCGAAGACCAAGAACGTTGAGCAAACTGGTGTGATGATGTCTCTAGAGGAATGCAGTAGCCTTGCGTAATGGCAAGGAGAGTGCGTGTTACATGCCAAGAGCCTCTAAACTTGATATTTTGTGTGCAAAACTGCCAGCTCTATGATGCTTGAAAAATGCGTTTTCTAAGTCCTTTTCCAGAACCTCTAATGATTTACAGAAGTATATGTTTATAGTTTGCAGTGTCAGATATGCCCGGCCTAAATTCTGTGACTTTTGTTCCAGTAGCAGGGGCACGCTTTTAGAGGAGAGCGTGCCGTCTTTAGGGTTTCGTTGCGCCGGCATAGTGACGCTGTAAATGTATTGATGCTGGCAAGAAATTTTTAATGACCCGCTATTGGAAAATAGAAACGTCTTATCAAACGTTTCGTTTTGCAATAGTGCATGGGTTTCTGTAACAGGAATCCTGTTTGTGTGATAACCTGGGTTCTTATGTGTTACTCTTATCGTTTGTACTTGTTAATGAATTGCATCCGAGCTTTCTGTATGATAAAGCCGGTTTGCTTTTTAGAAATGGTTTCCGACTTGAGAAGCGCTATAGCCGAAATTGCAAGGCATTTTCATCATGACGTGTCAGACGTAAGAATCATGCGCCGCTTTACTAATTTGTTCTACGTGTAGTATTATTGCGTCTGCAGGATTTGGCTCCGGATTATTCAATGCAATCGCACGTACGTGATCACGAAATTTTTCTTCATTCTGCCTTGGCAAAGTAAGAATGGAGGCTCTCTTTGAAATGCGTTACTGTTTCTGTTTAGTTCTAAGTTTCGGAGAGCGCGAGCATTGGTTGACTTCATTCCGCAAGATGACGACGAGCTTGGCTTTCGTAAACATGACATCATAACTGTAATTTGTTCTTTGGCATGGCTCGGCAACTTCCATTTTCAGATTTCTTTCTCCTGTAGGTCATTTCTCAGAGAGATGACCACTGTTGGATAGGTGAACTTAACGAAAAGAGAGGTGCAGCTAAACTGTTTCTGAAGAAATCAAAGTTTTGACCTCCTTTCTCTTAGGCTGGTTTCCAGCGAAATTTGTCAAGCCTCTGGATGAAAGAAGCAAGCGGGTACAAGTTGTCTGTTCAACGTTTCTGTCTGTTGTGTGAAAATACGGGTTAATAATAGTAGAGTCGCAGAAGCTTCGTATCCTAGCAACAAATCGGCGTCTTTGATGTTCTAATATTTCTCTTGTTTAGTACTCTTACGCCGGAGATGACGGCGTCAGCGACGTGGTGACGGATTTAGTTAGGGGAAGGTATTATTTAACCTTTTCACAGCTCCTAATAAGCGTGTGTATCTCTTCTATTTGCTTTATACTAGACTTGCTTCGGCTTTGAAAGCTCTTCTTGAGCACGGCTTGAAACGAACTAGCTTTCTTGGGGGTTTTTCTCATCCTTGGCTCTTTATCGAAGAGGTATAACTGAACACATGTTCGTATCTGTCGCTGACGATCCTGTGATAGGCAAGCGCTTCTGAGGTGTCTGCAGATTTTAAGGCTGTCTATGCTCGACTCGTTCTCTGTAAAACGTACAAGTAAGTCGTTGTCTGATGATCAGCTCACGTTCGAAGGATCTACGTACTGTACTAAGCTGACGTCCTTGCATGTTGAAGCTTGCGAGTGAAGATAGTACCATCAAACGTGACTTCTGTTTTCTTTGCTTGCTTTAGTCTGGAAGAGGAGGGAAAAGTATTAAGTCCAGACGAAATGTTGTACAAGGTGATAAAATTAATCCTCATCAGGCCCAAAAGCTACGTTTTCCTAGGCCGTGCACATGGTGAACATGGGTCATGATGCCGTGTCATCTCCACTGGATGTGAAGGTGCAGTAATTCTTTAAACTAGGGCACCTCGATTGTTGCAACTCTATTGTACATACATGTACATGCAGTTTGTTGTATACCTTATGGTGTGAGTTCATAGTTGAAACTATTTTTACACTATTTTTCGACCACTAATAGTCTTTCTTTCTTTCTTTTTGTAATTGACTTCTGTTCTAGTTGCGTTCTCTTCTCTGCATTGGCCTAAAGTGATAAGCAACTGCTTTCTTTCCTTCCATTATCTGTTTGTGAATGTGTGTGTGCTTGTAGTGAACAAGTTCTTCATCTATGGTTGGAAACGCTTTGCTCTTGTGACGACGTGGTATCTAAGTGGTTCGTTTTCAATTCAAGTACTACCTGTTGCTAACATTTTCTTTATTTAGGTATCACCCTTGGTCATTCATCCGAAGTCCAGGATGGGTTCAATTGAAGTGTGAACTAAGGTAAGCAAATCAAGGGATCTGGGATACTTTTGTTCTTTATTGAATATTCTGTACATTAGATAGACAGGATAGACTGTGTTTATTGATAACAAGTCCAAACCGTTTTAATTAAAATTTATTAATTAATTAAAGGCACCAGAAGTCCCCCAACGTTTTGATTTTGCTTTCTTTTGAACCTCAACTAAATAGATTGCCTTCTTTGTGTCTTAGAGTGTTGTCAAGTTTTGCTTTTAACCTCTCAATCGACTGGGAAATATCTGATGCAAAAGAGGTAAATGCGATTTTATGTTGAACGCTAGCTCGTCATCCGTGAAAGGCTTTCTGCGACTCAACTGACTTTTCTATACAGTGCTCAAAACCTATCAAGGAGAGCATAAGAGACATGCTTGTGAAGCACCATCTCTTCAGTTGGGATTTGTAAGCAGACAACAAGTATCAGGAATAACTTACAGGATGATATTTTGACAGAAAGTAGCTATTACTGTACTAGCTTTATTTATCTATGCAATAGAGAAGTCGCGTCGATAAATAGTTAGAGAGGAAAAAATTTCGTGGTGATTTCTGACACAGGTTTAGCTGTGACAGAGCTTGAATTACCGACGAAAGCTACTGGCTGCTTCTTAGTACACCCCGGTTTGTAGGACAAATGTTTTGAACAATGCAGGCGTTTCGCTTTTCTTGTGCAGGTATCAGCCTCTGTAGACTACTTGCCAATTTGTCGGTGCCTTTGTTCAGATCACGTGATTCGTTCTCTCTCTGCTACTCAATGTTTCAACTTGGTGCTCTCCTCAGGCTCTCGTTGCTGGCAGTCGCTGCGTCCGGCGCTTTTAGTCTACCTTTGTGGTACGATTCCCGCCGAACTCACGCCCACACTCGACTTCCAATCGACGCTTTCTGCGACGTCACCACAAAAACGTGCACGCCTGTGTTTGAGAACGTTGCGAATTTGTTTGATGAACTCAACATTACAGCTTTCGTTCGCCACTCTAAAACGGGAGACGAGGGCACGTGGTGGCCTACAGCGACGGGGCCCCGGGAAAGCTGGAACCCATTGGTTCAGGCCACGGGTCGCAATTTCCCCAAGGAATTTATTCAGAAAGCTCACGCTAATGACCAAAAAATTATACTGTATCATTGGCCTCAGTCGAGCGCGTATTACCTGCACTCGAGCAATATGACGTGGGCGAACAGGAATCCCAATGGAACACTCTTGCCTTCTCAGCGCGGCACGGCACTGTGCGTAAATTCACCGTGGCGTCACGTATACATCAGTCAACTTCTTGAGCTGGTTGATTTTGGGGCTGACGGAATCTACTTTGATCACTATCCTCAACCTCCACAGGGTTGCTGGTGTCAATACTGTCGTGACAAATTTCGAGCATGGTCAGGTGGATTGGACTTGCCGAAGGGAATTAATATTAGCGACCCAGTTTACGTCAAGTTACTCCAATTCAATACGATGTCTGTTCAAGAACATTTCCAAGATATTACTTCGGCTCTCTATGCTAAGTCGTCTCAAGTCGCTCTCATTATTTCTGTGTTTAGGGTGTCATGTGTTGACGACGGCTATCAGTTATACGAAACGACTAGACTCATAAACACCACGGCGTCTTCCGTTGCGAAAACCGAATTTAAAATAGCAGGCGCCAAAGTGTGCACCAGTTTATTCAATAGCAAATCTGAGCCGTTCTACCGTGATCGTTTTGATCTGGACATTCTTCTGTCACTCGGGTACTCAATTTCCCGTGATGCAGCGAACGGACGACCTCCTCACGTTTGGCTTCCGCATCTCAGTAACTCAAGCCAAGCGTTAGCCGCTGCATTTGTCCAACTCACTTTCGGAGCTGTGGCAAATCCGGATCACCGCGAAAATCATATTCCAGATCATGAACTATTTGACCTAACGTACAAGATGACGAAGCTGGTGAATCCGTTCCTAAGCGAAACGCGTCCACTTCGCTGGGCGGGTGTACTTTTTAGTGAAGAAGCCCGTAACAAGTATTTCAGCTCTGGCGACGTCGCTGAATGGGAGAATGTCTTGTTTCCTACTGTTTCTGCGTGGGAAATGCTTGTGCACCGCCAGGTACCGGCGGGAGTCATAACTGACTGGCAACTTGCTTTTAACGAAACAACTCAAAACAACTTATACGAAGATGGTTATCAACTCATTATTGTTCCTACAGAGAACGTGACGGCTAGCCAGGAGAAAGGGTTAAGTCAGTTTGAAGCGAATGGCGGGAAAGTGTACCGTATCAAACCGGGCAAAGAATGGGTAGACGCAAACGCTCGCAGCCATCAGGAGGATACCCTGTGGTTGGATTTGCTAAAACTTAGTGGAAACCCGCCAATTAGAATTGAATTTGGGGCTGTGCAGTCACGTGCCCACGCAAACGTGTTCCGAGCCAATGCCACGAGCTTTGTCATCATGATCACCAACGACTTTCTGTGGGTGTACTACAATTACGCTAAGCCGAATGATATAGCTGACGCTTCTGTGATTTTGAGCAGTGTACGTGCTCGATCGCTAGCTGCCACAGACGTACTTGGGCATGGAAAACTGGAGCCGGAGTCTTCTGGAAACGGAAATTGGACTATAGCACTTCCCAAAATTTCTCAATTTATGGCTGTCAGTGTAGTGTGTTCAGAAGACTGCTGGTAAGGTACTTCGCACAACTACGGAAACGTTTTTTTTGTTATATAGTGCATTTACGTTTGCTGATTTTGCTGTTATGCGCTCTACTTTGAGACAAAGAGCTCGAAAATAAGACTTTTTTGGTAACTTATAAACATCAACCGCACGGTATATTATGCTCAGCAGAGCAGGCGTGGTAACCGTACTAATCTAAAGTAAACTTTGAGCTCTTTGATGTACACACCTACTGTAGGGCAGCAGCATGCAGTGCGGAAGTAAATTATTGAGTCAATCAGGGCACGCGTTCAGTGTCTTCTTTCGCAGAAAAGAAGAATAATTCAAAAGAAAGCAAAAGACATTGCAAATGCTAGTGTACGTCTTTGGTCAAGCGTAGATCTATCTATCTATCTATCTATCTATCTATCTATCTATCTATCTATCTATCTATCTATCTATCTATCTATCTATCTATCTATCTATCTATCTATCTATCTATCTATCTATCTATCTATCTATCTATCTATCTATCTATCTATCTATCTATCTATCTATCTATCTATCTATCTATCTATCTATCTATCTATCTATCTATCTATGTAGGTATCTGCCCTCGCTCTTCAATTGCGAAACAATGTCTTTTAGATTTCTGCGAGATAAAGAAAAGTGACAACCTTAAAAGCCAAAAGAATGGCCTGAGAGCGCCTACCTCTGCAAACGTTTCTGGGATAATTAGGCCTTTTCATATATCCGGTATCGTTCTCTTTGCCAGGCTATGAGAATCGTCAAAAACCACTAGCTGAGTCTCTTTCCTTTGTCTAATCTAAAATTTGAGCATCCGTGGTCTGCAGACACGGCAAAGATACGGGGTTCAGCAGAATTTGCGCGTTCCAGTCCCTCCTACGCACCGCAACGCCCCTTCGACGCCTAACGGTCATCGCCAGCGAAACAATGGCCGAAAACGCGGACGAAACGGTTCCCGAAGAAAACGTCGATCCGCGAATCGCGTTCTTGTCCGACTACACTCTCAAAGCGCTCAAGCTGAAGTCGGACAAGTGGGCGAAAATGTTCTCGTCCGACGAAGCGCGCGCTGTTATTGTCGACTATTTGGAGAAGCCAGACAGCAGCACGCTCGTTGTATACCTGAACCAGCAAGGCCAGTTGACGCCTTCGCTCGAGTTTCCCACGGCCGCCAAACTCAAGTCAGTCTACTTCGTCAAGCGCGAGAAGGCGGCGGTGAGCGCACAGAACGCGCGCAGCTTGCTCGCATTCGGCGACCTGTTTCACGCGCCACTCGACCATCTATCGTCTCTCGTCGACGAGGTACAATATTTTTTTATGCACGTACAACAGAGGCATATCCGACGTGACGTCAACGTCACCATTTATATAAGGCGCGTCGAATGCCACACTGAAATGTAGTAGAGAGCCTTCTTTCGGTGTCTGTGCGTACAGTACATGTGCGTCTAAGTCGCGAAAAATTTGACGTTTCATTTTTCTTACAGATTCTTGTACCCCTCCTGTCGAACGACGGCAATTGCTCGCGATGGCCATCGGTCGTATCGCTGGAAATGCAGCGGCAGGTGCACGAGCTGAAGAGCAGCGTCTGTGTGACGGCTGGCCAAGTAAAGGGACGCACGATTCTTCCCCTCCCGCCCGGTTCAAAATCCGACGAAGAAATGTTAGTATACATATTTTAAATACCTATTTTTTTATTTATTTCTTCATTGCGCACGCTCGCCTAAACGTTTTTGCAGAGGAGAGAATTCGTTTGACAAAAGCGTCGTGCACGCAATCGAGTCGGTCGTGATCGATTGGGTTTACCAGACGCAGGACGTGCTGAAGAAGAGTTCGGCGAAGCTCCTTCTCGATGGGCTCAATCCGACTCCATTCGTCGAGTTGGACTTTTGGAAGGCGCGCCAGGCAAACGTCGAGTTCATATTCGATCAGCTGCAGGACGGAAAGGTGCGAAAGATGGCCGAAGTGCTCGAGGCAACGAAGAGTAGCTATTTTCCGGCGTTCAAGAAAATGTTTACGGATGTCAAAGCAGGCACGGACGATATAGATGAATATTCTATTAATTAAAAAAATGTAAATTTACTGTATAGCTTTCATTGAGGCGAATGACATCTCGCTCTATCTGAAGCCCCTTCGACGTCAGCTGGAAAGTTTAGAAGAAGCCGATTTTTCAGAAATCGCCGAAAACATTTCCGCTGTCATGCACACGGTGTGCATGATTTGGGCGAATTCGGAATTCTATTGCCAACCAGCGAGAATCATTGTGCTCATGCAAGAGATAGCAAATCTTATCATGGAATTGGTATGAACATCGAAACTTTTTATGCGTTTATACATCCTTCTCTATTATCAGACCAAAGCGTTTGTTGGGCCCGATGAGATTTTTCGATGCGAACCTGAAGAGGCTCAGGAGAAAGTGGTTGAGGCGCTGAAAGCGTGTCGATTCTTTCGCTCGCTTTATGAGCGGAAAAAAGCAAGACTTGCTGACTATTATACCGACCTGCCGAATAGGGAAGTTCGTCTGTGGGATTTCGATTCCAAGTTGATATTCACCAGATACGACGTGTTTGTCGGCCGCCTGGCCACTCTGGAGGTAAGGGGAGGGCATTTTTTTAAAGTAGAATTTTTAGAGCTTGTTCTTTTTGGGGACGGACAGGAATACTTTGATACGGTGATGGAGTTTTCTAAGTTAGAAAAAGTGGATTTCACCGGGATCAAAGCGTCGACGTTTCTATCCTCAATTCAGCAAGTGTTTGCCGAATTTCAAGATCAAGTGACCTCCTTTACTCAATCTACGTACGACCCTCTCGATCCAGCAAGCACGGTAAGCAAGAAGAAAAGAAGAGCTAAAATTTTAGTGCACGTGATGCATCTGTTGAGTCAACCGTACTCTGGAGTTGTTTAGGGCTGCATGTCACCTCTCCGCCTCTCCACCTCTGGAGGCCAAGCCATAGATCCGTATACTTCAGGCAATTCTACTTCAGAGGATCTGAGATCCCCACGCCATCCATCACGATTCACGAGAACTAAGACCTCATCTTGCGGGGGGGGGGGGGGGGGGGGGGGGGCATTGTGATCAAATCTTATTCTTGACCTTCTGGCACTCATGCATGATCGTTTTGGAGCACTTGATCCTTAAGGTCTCAGTGGATTTCAAATTATCTCCGATGTGATCCCATCTCAGGCGTTGTGATAAAATTAGGCCTGTTTTTTCTGACCTTTTGGCACTTGAACTACGAGTTTTTTGCTGACGAGATTCTCATAGTATTTCAGACAAAGTCTCAGTAGATATCATCATTATTTTGAGGTGTCTCAGATTCTATCACAGATGGGCTACTGAGACATATATAATTAGATACTCTGACACCCCAACCACGGCTTTTTTAGAACTATTTTAGATGGGGTCTCAGAGACTCACTTCATCTGAGACTCCCATTTGAGATTAACGAATTGAAAAATTCCGAAATCCGTTATCTAGGCATTGTGGATTTTACCCCCTCTGAAACTCACGTCTTCTTAGGAGTTTGTGCAAGCGTACAAAAATTTTTTTGAAAAAGTTTGCGACTTGGACATTCGCGTATCGACAGTCGTTTGCCAAGCTCTCGACGACTGTTCAGGACCTCAGTCTATGTTTAAGGTATAAGTGCAGGCTCTTTGCGCTCTTATTGCATCACTTCATGTGCTCTCTAGTTGTTGGACATCTTCGGAAATTTGATTGGCCGTCCTATTGTGCACGAGCACTTCGTCGACAAAGTGCCACTTCTCGTTACGTCTGTGAGCAGTTCTTTGGATCAGAACAAGTCAATTTTTGACGAACAGAAGGCGTCGGTATCGACCGAACCGGCGGACACAGTACAGTTGCCGTATCGTAGAAAAAACATGCCCGCCGTCGCCGGAACGTTGAACTGGTCGCAAGAGCTGAGGGATCGCATTCAGTGGCCAGTCAGTCGACTCAAGCAAATGAACCACGGCGCTCTGGAGAGTGCCGAGACGATGGTCATTTTCAGCAAGAATCAAGAGATGAACGAATTATTGGCACAGTAAGTTTAGAAGAGACGATCGATAGGAGGAGCCCCATTATGCGCAAGGGATTTTTCTCAGGCACGATCGGGCAGTGTATAGCGAGTGGGCGGAGAAAGTGGACGACGTTTCGAAGATCAATCTCAACCATCCTTTGCTCGTTCGAAGCGAGGAGACAAAATTGATAAGCGTCAATTTTGATCCACAGGCAAGTTTTAAATAGAGCGGGCCGGCATGCACTTCATAATAACAGGATCCTCTAACTTGATTTTTTTAGCTTGTGTCTGTGCTGAAAGAGGTGCGTTATCTCGAATCGCGAAGCACTGATGCAATACCGACGGAGGCAGCCGCCGTGCATTCGAGAAACGAGACCTATCGAAAGTATCTAGCCAATCTCGACTTGACCGCGGCTTGGTACAACGAAGTGAGGCAGACGATTCTCGAAGTGGAATTCCCTCTGATTGCCGGTCAACTCGACGATATTGATAGTCAGCTGAAGCAGGCTCTGACAACCTTGACGTGGGCCAGCGAGGGTAAGCGAGATTTAAATCTTTACCTCATTGAAATGTATGGGCTTCTCAGGTGTTTGGACCTACATCGAAGAAACGCGCGACAAAGTTCACGATTTGGAGCAGCGCGTTTTGACCGCCAAGAACAACGTCGAAAAGATGGTCCAGCTGATGGCCAAGTGGGCCGAAGCGCCCCTCTTCGAGCGAAAGGACGGCAAAAAGGACACGAAACTCGCCTTGGACGATCGACAGGCGCGAACGCAGTCGCACTATTCCATGATCGCGACCGCCGGCGAAAAGATACACCAACTCGTCGCCGAAAATCGCGCGCTGTTTTGCGCCAACGAAACGTCGCAGATCTGGCGCAATTACATCGACTATTTGGATGAATTGATACTCGACGGCTTCTACAATGCCATTCACAGTTCGTTGGCTTTTCTGCTCGAGAACACGGACGCGACGAAAGCGGGACTGGCGCCGCTCCTCGAGGCGAAACTCGAACTTCACGTGCCCGAGCTCATTTTCTCGCCCTCGTTGGACGAGGGAACGACGGACGGCTTCTACGACGTCGTCGACGGTCTCGTGTCGGACATCTTTCGCGTGGCGTCGCTAGTCAATCGACTGTCGATGCGCGACGACGGCGACGGGAATTGCCACTATCAGGCCGAACTCGAGGAAGTGCTCGAACTGTCCGAAATGAGAGCGGAGATAATCGATCGATGTCAGGCGGTTATTGCGAAAGCTTTGGCCTATCGTCGCTCGTTCGATTCGTATTCGTATCTGTGGGTCGACGATCGACAGGAATTCATGCGTCAGTTCTTGCTCTACAATCACGTTCTCACCGCCGAGGAGATGGAACAGTGCGGCGACGAGGGCGTGCCGGAGAGTCCGCCGACGCTCGAGCACTTTAAGCGGCAGATCGACTCGTACGAAAAACTCTACGCGGACGTGAATAAAGTCGACGGGACGCGTTTGTTTGACGCCTGGTTCAAAGTCGATGCCCGACCGTTCAAGCAGGGCCTTTTGAATATCATCAAGATTTGGAGTCTGATGTTTAAGAACCACCTTGCTCAACACGTCACAAGCAGGTAAGATCCTTATCCGTATAATTTAATTTGAATGCCCTTTTAAATTTTTAATTTTTTAATTATAGTCTCGACGACCTGGCTGCTTTCATCATGCGAGTTGATGCGGGATTGGCGAAAGAGGCCGAAGACGGCGACTACGACGGTCTCGTTGCCGTTATCGGGCATTTGATGGCCGTCAAAGATCGCACACCGAACACGGACAACATGTTCGAACCGCTCAAGCAAACGATCGATCTTCTGAAGACGTACGAACAGGAGATGTCCGACGAGGTGCACACGCTCCTCGAAGAGCTGCCCGATCGATGGACGAACCTGAAAAAAGTGGCGGCGACAGCGAAGCAGGTCGTCGCGCCACTCCAAGCGAACGAAGTGGCGATCATTCGAAAGAAGTGCTCGTCGTTCGACGTGAAGCAGCACGAGTTCCGAGAGCACTTTCGACGAACCGCGCCGCTTGCGTACAATTCGTCGAACGCGTACGCGCGTCTCGATCGGCTGCACGTCGAAGTCGCCGCGCTCGAACGCGAAATGGGCGCCCTACACGAATCGGCGTCGCTGTTCGAGGTAAACACGCCCGACTATCGGCAACTGAAAGCGTGCCGACGCGAAGTCGGTCAACTGAAGCAACTGTGGGACGTCGTCGAATTGGTTCACAGTTCGATCGAGGAGTGGAAGACGACGCTGTGGCGACAGGTCAACGTCGAAACGATGGACATCGATTTGAAGAAATTCGTCAAGGACATTCGCGCTCTCGACAAGGAGATGCGCGCTTGGGACGCGTTCAGTGGCGTCGATTCGACCGTTAAGAATATGGTGACGTCGTTGCGCGCCGTCGGCGAGCTGCAGAATCCGGCGATTCGCGAACGGCATTGGCTCCAGTTGATGCAGGCGACGAACGTCAAGTTCGCCATGTCCGAAGAGACGACGCTCGCCGATTTGCTCCAGTTGAAGTTGCACAAGTTCGAAGACGAAGTTTCGGGTATCGTCGACAAGGCGACGAAAGAATTGAACATGGAGAAAATCCTGAAGGAGTTGGACGTGACGTGGTCTCAAATGGAGTTCGAACACGAGCCCCATCCGCGTACGGGCATCACGTTGCTGAAATCGAGCGAAGAATTGATCGAGACGCTCGAGGACAATCAAGTTCAATTGCAGAACATGATGACGTCGAAATACATAGCGTTTTTCCTCGAAGAAGTTTCCGCGTGGCAGAAGCGACTGTCTACGACGGATTCGGTAATTGTGATCTGGTTCGAAGTCCAGCGCACGTGGTCTCACTTGGAGAGCATTTTCATCGGATCGGAAGACATTCGTTCCCAATTACCCGAAGATTCGAAACTCTTTGACGGAATTGATGAGGATTTTAAAGCGCTAATGGCCGATGCTGAAAAAACGCCTAACGTCGTCGAAGTGACAAACAAGAAGGGTCTATACGAGACGTTGGAAAATATTCAGGGTCGATTGTCGGTCTGCGAGAAGGCACTCGCCGAATATCTGGAGACGAAACGTCTTGCCTTTCCGCGATTCTATTTCGTTTCGTCAGTCGATCTGCTTGACATTCTCTCAAAGGGAAATTTCCCTACTGAAGTCGCTCGCCATCTGGCGAAGCTTTTCGACAATATGGCTCGTCTGAAGTTCAAGGAGGATTCCGACGGCAAGCCGACGAAAACGGCGTTGGGAATGTACAGCAAGGAAGGAGAATACGTCGACTTCAACGAGCCGTGCGAGTGCGTCGGACAAGTCGAATTGTGGCTGAATAAATTGATGGAAACTATGCAGGCGACTGTGCGGCACGAGCTCTGCGAATCGGTGGCCGCTTACGAGTTCAAGGCTCGCGATCAATGGCTCTTCGATTTTCCGGCTCAAATCGCTCTGACGACGACGCAGATTTGGTGGACGACCGAAGTGAATATCGCCTTCAGTCGACTCGAAGAGGGCTACGAGAACGCTCTCAAGGACTATTTCAAGAAACAGGTCAATCAACTGACCGCCTTGATTAACATGTTGCTCGGCGATCTGACGAAAGGAAATAGGCAGAAAATCATGACGATTTGCACAATTGACGTCCACGCTCGCGATGTCGTCAATAAGATGATCACGCAGAAAGTGGAGAACGCGCAGGCGTTCGTCTGGCTCAGTCAACTGCGTCATCGTTACGACGAAACGGAGAAGCACTGTTTCGCCAATATCTGCGACGCTCAGTTCAAATACTCGTACGAGTATCTCGGCAATACAGCTCGTCTCGTCATCACGCCGCTCACTGATCGCTGCTACATCACTCTGACTCAATCTCTTCACTTGACGATGAGCGGCGCTCCGGCTGGACCGGCCGGAACGGGCAAGACGGAAACGACGAAGGACTTGGGTCGCGCTCTGGGTATCATGGTCTACGTGTTCAATTGTTCCGAGCAGATGGACTACAAATCGATCGGTAACATCTACAAGGGACTCTCGCAGACTGGCGCTTGGGGATGCTTCGACGAATTCAATCGGATCTCGGTCGAGGTCTTATCCGTCGTTTCGGTTCAAGTGAAAACGATTCAGGATGCGATTCGAGACAAGAAGAAACGATTCCTGTTCCAAGGAGAAGAAATTAAAATGATTCCAACCGTAGGGCTATTCATCACGATGAATCCCGGCTATGCAGGTCGTACAGAATTGCCGGAAAATCTCAAAACTCTTTTTCGTCCGTGTGCGATGGTCGTTCCCGATTTCGAATTGATCTGCGAAATCATGTTGGTCGCCGAGGGCTTTCTCAACGCTCGTCTCCTGGCGAGAAAGTTCATCACTCTCTACACTCTATGTCGAGAGCTCTTATCGAAGCAAGATCACTACGACTGGGGTTTGCGAGCAATCAAGTCCGTGCTCGTCGTGGCTGGGTCTCTGAAGCGAGGCGACAAGGGAAGGCCCGAAGATCAAGTACTGATGCGAGCACTTCGCGACTTCAATTTACCCAAAATCGTCACCGACGACGTGCCCGTCTTCATGGGCCTGATCGGCGATCTCTTCCCGGCTCTCAACGTTCCTCGCAAGCGCGACATGGATTTCGAGGCTGTCGTGCGAAAATCGGCGCAAGACTTGAGTCTCCAACCCGAAGACAACTTCGTCTTGAAAGTCGTTCAACTGGAAGAACTCCTCGAAGTGCGTCACTCGGTCTTCGTCATCGGCGCCGCCGGCACGGGAAAAACGCAAGTCATCAAGACGCTCAATAAAACGTACGCCAACCAGAAACGACGTCCGCACATGTGCGACATGAATCCGAAGGCGGTGACGGCGAACGAACTGTTCGGCTGCATCAATCCGGCGACGCGCGAATGGAAGGACGGTCTCTTCTCGACGACGATGCGCGACCTGTCTAACATTGCCAACGACAGTCCGAAGTGGATTGTGCTCGACGGGGACATCGATCCGATGTGGATTGAATCGCTTAACACGGTAATGGACGACAACAAAGTACTGACGTTGGCGAGCAACGAGAGAGTTCCGCTCAATCCGAGCATGAGACTCGTCTTCGAGATTGGTCACTTGAAATACGCTAATCTGTCTACCGTTTCGCGTGCCGGCATTCTCTTTATCAACTACGCCGACGTCGGCTGGAATCCGTAAGTCCGTCTCGCAGATGTTTGTTTAGATCCAAATATTTCTCTTAGGTTTGTCGCGAGTTGGATAGACAAAAGGGAATTTCAGTCGGAAAAAGCCAATTTGACGATTCTCATTGACAAATACGTGCCCACTTGTTTGGACGTTCTGAGGACGCGCTTCAAGAAAATCACGCCCATTACCGACTTCAGCATGGTCCAGACGCTCTGCTATCTTCTCGAATGTCTGCTGACTCCAAAGAACACTCCACAAGACTGTCCGAAAGAGTGGTACGAGCTCTACTTCGTCTACGCTGCAATATGGGCGTTTGGCGGAGCGATGTTCCAAGATCAGGTAAAACGTCCCTTTGGTAATAAGTGAAGTGAAAAGAGACTATTTATTCGTAGTTGGTCGATTACCGCGTCGAATTCAGTAAATGGTGGGTTACCGAGTTCAAAACGGTCAAATTCCCGTCACAAGGCACCGTTTTTGATTACTACTTGGACGACGCGACAAAAAAATTTCTGCCGTGGATGGACAAAGTTCCGAAGTTCGAATTCGATGCCGAGATTCCTCTCCAGGTAAGCGACCGACACTAGATGGAGTCCCCCAGCTTTGAAGCTAACTAAAACTTCTCCTTATATTAGTCTGTATTGGTTCACACGGCCGAGACGATTCGCCTTCGTCAGTTCATGGATCTCCTTATGGCGAACAGTCGCCCCGTCATGCTCGTCGGCAGCGCTGGCAGCGGCAAGACGGTAATGATCGGCGACAAGTTGAACAGTCTCGTCGGCGATGACTATCTCATCGCGACAATTCCCTTCAACAACTACACGACGTCGGCGATGCTGCAGAACGTCATGGAAAAGCCGCTCGAAAAGAAGGCCGGACGAAACTACGGTCCGCCGGGCACGAAAAAATTGATCTATTTCATCGACGACATGAACATGCCGGCCGTAGATACGTACGGCACGGTGGAACCGCACACGCTCGTTCGTCAGCACTTGGACTATCGGCATTGGTACGATCGTCAGAAGTTGACTTTGAAGGAGGTACACAACGTGCAGTACGTCGCCTGTATGAATCCGACGGCGGGAAGTTTCACCATCAATCCGCGTCTCCAGCGTCATTTCAGCGTGTTCGCCGTCAGTTTTCCCGGCAAAGACGCTCTGCGAACGATTTACACGAGCATCATGGCCGGTCATTTGAAATTGGCTGCCGTTTCGAAGCCCGTAGCTAAGTTGGGCGACAAGCTCGTCGAAGCCGCTCTGGAACTGCACTCGAAAGTGGCGAGCACGTTCTTGCCGACGGCGATCAAATTTCACTATCTTTTCAATCTTCGCGATCTGTCGAACATTTTCCAAGGACTTCTGTTCGCGACGAACGAGTGTCTGAAGCAGCCAACAGATCTCGTTCGACTGTGGCTTCACGAGGCGAGTCGCGTCTATCGCGACAAATTGATCGACGACAAGGATATGGAAGCCTACGACAAAATTCAACTCGACATAGCAAAGAAATCGTTTGAGGTCCACTACGGAAAGGTCTCGACAGAGACCGGCTGTTGGTATCTTTGTTTGTTTGTTTAGGATTTGGACGAGGAATCGTTGAAGGGAGATCCGATGATATACTGCCATTTCGCTGCCGGCATTGGCGAACCGCGATATCTTCCCGTTTCCGGGTGGGATTCGCTGAAAAAGATTCTCGAAGAGGCGCTCGACAGCTACAACGAAGTGAACGCAGCGATGAATTTGGTCCTATTTGAAGACGCCATAATTCACGTGTAAAGCCGGAAAGCCAGGGGGGGCGTCTTTTCGTACGTCATAGCTTCTTTTTGTGTCCAGGTGCCGCATCAATCGCATATTGGAGTCGCCTCGTGGCAACGCTCTGCTCGTCGGCGTTGGCGGTTCGGGAAAGCAGAGCTTGACAAGACTCGCCGCATTCGTGAGCAACTTGGAGATCTTTCAAATTACTCTACGCAAGGGCTACAGTACAGCCGATCTGAAGGTAGGAAATGCGGGAGGCGAGGGTAAAGGGTTTGCTGCTATAAGATGACCTGTTCCGGTTCCCGTTCTACCGGTGTTTACTTTAGGTCGACTTGGCTCAGCTTTACGTAAAGGCCGGCGTCAAAAACGTCGGCACCGTTTTCATGCTGACCGACGCTCAGGTTCCCGACGAAAAGTTTCTTGTTTTGATCAACGACTTGCTCGCATCGGGCGAAATTCCTGACCTGTTCGTCGACGACGAGTTGGAGGGCGTGATCAGCGGCGTGAGAAACGAAGTCAAAGGAAACGGCATAGAGGATACGAGGGAAAACTGCTGGCGATTTTTTATTGACCGAGTCCGACGTCAATTGAAGGTGGGTTGCTTGTGAACGATGCGTAAAATTTTTGAAATCGTTTTTCTCGTAGGTCGTGCTGTGCTTTTCGCCGGTCGGTTCAACGCTTCGCGTGCGAGGTCGCAAGTTTCCCGCCGTTGTCAACTGTACGTGTATTGATTGGTTTCACGAATGGCCCGAAGCGGCCATGCAGTCGGTCGCCTATCGCTTTCTTAGTGAGGACGAGCTTGTGCCGGTAAGGAAACGATCGTTTTAAATCTCTACGCCAAATGACTGTTACGCTGTAGGAAAATCTTTGCAAATCTATCAGCGATTTCATGGCACATGCTCACATCAGCGTAAACGAGATAAGCCGCAAGTACTTGGCCAACGAGCGACGACACAACTACACGACTCCAAAGAGTTTTCTCGAACAGGTACGGAATGGAAAGAATGTCGTCAAAATCTCGCAATCGTGAGAAAATTTCTCATAGATCAAATTATACCAGACGCTGTTGAAAAAGAAAGGAACCGAACTGCAGCATAAGATGGAACGTCTCGAAAACGGACTGACGAAATTGCAGAACACCGCCGCTCAGGTGGACGACCTCAAGGCCAAGTTGGCCGCGCAAGAAGTCGAACTCAAGCAGAAGAACGAGGACGCCGACAAGCTGATCAAGATCGTCGGCGACGAGACGGAGAAAGTGGGCAAAGAGAAAGAAATCGCCGACGCCGAGGAGCTGAAGGTGGCGAAAATCAACAAGGACGTCATGGAAAAGCAAAAGTCGTGCGAAGAGGACTTGGCCAAAGCGGAGCCGGCTCTAAAAGCGGCCGTCGAAGCGTTGAACACGCTGAACAAGACGAATTTGACCGAATTGAAGTCGTTCGGTCAGCCTCCGCCTGCCGTTTCGAACGTAACGGCCGCCGTGATGGTGCTTCTCGCTCAAGCGAATAAGATACCGAAAGATCGAAGTTGGAAAGCGGCGAAAGTGATGATGGGCAAAGTCGATTCGTTCTTGGACTCGCTCGTCAATTTCGACAAGGAAAACATTCACGAATCAAATCTCAAAGCTATTCATCCGTATCTCGATAATCCGAATTTCAATGCCGACTTCATTCGAGCCAAGTCGTTCGCCGCCGCGGGTTTGTGCGCTTGGGTGTGCAACATCGTCATGTTCTATCACGTCTACTGTGACGTCGAACCGAAACGACGCGCTCTCGCCGCCGCCAACGCCGAACTGAAAGCCGCCCAAGACAAATTGGCTACAATCAAGGCGAAGATCAAGCAGTTGGACGAGAACTTAGGGGAACTGACGGCACAGTTCGAAAAAGCGACGACTGAGAAGTTGAAGTGTCAACGAGAAGCCGAATCGACGGCGCTGACCATCTCGCTGGCGAATCGTCTCGTCAACGGGCTCGCTTCCGAAAACGTTCGCTGGGCGGACTCGGTGAAAGGGTTCAAGAAAGCGGAAGAGACGATCCCAGGCGACGTTCTTCTCATTACGGCGTTTGTCTCCTACGTCGGATGCTTTGGTCGACGATATCGGCAGGAGCTGCTCGAAACCAAGTGGCTCGCCTACTTGAAAGCGCAAGCGAACCCAATTCCCATAACAGAAGATCTCGATCCCCTGTCCCTTCTCACGGACGACGCGACAATTGCCGGTTGGCAGAACGAGGGATTGCCGAGCGATCGCATGTCGACGGAGAATGCGACGATCTTGACGAATTGCGAGCGATGGCCATTGATGATCGATCCGCAGCTTCAGGGCATCAAGTGGATCAAGAATCGCGAGGGAAGCGAGTTGCGCATTGTCCGGCTCGGACAACGAGGCTACTTGGATACAATCGAACGCGCCGTGTCGAACGGGGAGTGCGTGCTGATTGAAAACATCGGCGAGTCCGTCGATCCCGTGCTCGATCCTCTTCTCGGTCGCAATACGATCAAGAAAGGCCGATACATTAAAATTGGCGATAAGGAAGTCGAATACAGTAAGAATTTTCGACTCATTCTTCACACGAAACTCGCCAATCCGCACTACAAACCCGAAATGCAAGCTCAGACGACGCTGATCAATTTCACCGTCACCGTCGACGGGCTGGAGGATCAACTTCTCGCCGACGTCGTCGCCTGGGAGCGTCCCGACTTGGAGGAGACAAAGGCGAAGTTAACTCGTCAACAGAACGAGTTCAAGATCACGCTGAAAGAACTCGAGGACTCGCTGTTGGCTCGATTGTCGGCAGCGGGCGGAAATTTCCTCGGCGATACGGCGCTGGTTGAGAATCTCGAAACGACAAAGAAAACGGCAGCTGAAATCGAGGCTCAAGTAGCCGAAGCTAAAATCACCGAAGAAAAGATCAACACGGCAAGAGAGCACTATCGTCCGGCGTCGGCACGTGCCGCCTTACTCTATTTCATCCTCAATGATTTGAACAAGATTAATCCGATCTATCAGTTCTCGCTCAAAGCCTTCAACGTCGTTTTTATGAAAGCTGTCGAACGAGCAGAGTCGTCGGACGACGTGAAGCAACGTGTCGAAACGCTAATCGACTGCATTACCTACTCGGTATTCGTCTACACGGCTCGCGGTCTCTTCGAGCGGGATAAACTCATTTTCACCGCTCAAGTCGCTTTTCAAGTGCTCATGAAGAAGAAGGACATCAATCCGGTTGAACTGGACTTTCTTCTTCGATTCCCCGCCCACCCGAACGTCGTATCTCCTGTGGATTTCATGAGTAATCAATCGTGGGGCGGAATCAAAGCGTTGGCCGCAATGGACGAATTCCGCAACTTGGATCGCGACATCGAAGGCTCGGCGAAACGCTGGAAGAAGTTCGTGGAGAGCGAGTGTCCAGAAACGGAGAAATTTCCTCAAGAATGGAAGAACAAATCGTCTCTGCAGAAGTTGTGCATGATGAGAGCACTGCGACCCGATCGTATGGTCTATGCAGTCAGGTACCTATTATTCGCAAAAGTCTTTGCTTTGCTTACGCTACAGTTTTGGGGTCTTTTCATTTTCAGGAATTTTGTGGAGGAGAAACTCGGTACGAAGTACGTCGAAAGCAGACCTATTGAATTCGCCAAATCGTACGAAGAGAGCGGTCCGGAAACGCCCATGTTCTTCGTTCTTTCGCCCGGTGTCGATCCGCTCAAGGACGTCGAAGCGCTCGGGCAGAAACTCGGAATCACGATCGACAGGGGAAATTTTCACAACATATCGTTGGGTCAAGGCCAGGAGGTCGTCGCCGAAAACGCGCTGGACATGGCGGCGAAAGAGGGCCACTGGGTTGTGTTGCAAAACATTCATCTGGTCGCTCGTTGGCTGGCAACGTTGGAGAAGAAGCTCGAGGCGTACAGCGAGGGAAGTCACAGCGCCTACCGCGTCTACATTAGCGCCGAGCCGGCAGCCACGCGCGACTCGCACATAATTCCTCAGGGCATTCTGGAATCGTCGATTAAAATTACGAACGAACCTCCGACCGGAATGAAGGCGAACCTCCATAAAGCGTTGGATTGCTTTAATCAGGTGACGCGACACGCGTGTTTACTTTTCGTACATATACATATACTTACCTGATTTTTTTCTTGTTTCTAGGACACTTTGGAACGATGTGCTCGCGAAAATGAGTTCAAGGGCATTTTGAATTCACTTTGCTATTTCCACGCTGTCGTCTCGGAACGACGAAAGTTCGGTCCGCAG
The DNA here is from genome assembly GCF_947507565.1 of Oscarella lobularis. Classification (NCBI taxonomy): domain Eukaryota; kingdom Metazoa; phylum Porifera; class Homoscleromorpha; order Homosclerophorida; family Oscarellidae; genus Oscarella; species Oscarella lobularis. The sequence goes on from NC_089176.1 coordinate 1,977,483, forward strand.
GGCTGGAATCGCGAATATCCGTTCAACGTCGGCGATCTGACGATCAGCGTCGACGTGCTCTACAACTACTTGGAGGCCAATCCCAAAGTACCGTGGCAAGATCTGCGCTATCTGTTCGGCGAGATCATGTACGGCGGTCATATCACCGACGATTGGGATAGGCGACTCTGCCGAACGTATCTCGAAGTATTTGTGCTTCCGCAAATGGTCAGTGTGTCGGAGACGAAAACCGAAATTTTTACTGTTTTCTCTTTTATCTTGTACAAATAGCTCGAAGGAGACGTCAACTTGGCTCCCGGTTACCCGTTGCCTCCGAATTCGGACTACAACGCCTATCACGACTACGTTGACGAAGTGCTTCCACCCGAGAGTCCCTATCTCTACGGATTGCATCCAAATGCGGAGATTGGATTTCTGACGACGACGTCGGAAAATCTATTTCGAACAGTGCTGGAAATGCAGCCAAGGGACTCGTCTGGTGAAGGGAGTGGCGGAATAACGAGAGAAGAAAAGGTACTATAGCCGCGTGGTGGAGTAAAATTTATTCTACGCCTACTAGGTAAAAAACATACTTGATGACATTCTGGATAAGTTGCCCGAGGAGTTCAACGTTTCGGAACTGATGGCTCGAGCCGAGGAGAAGACGCCTTACGTCGTCGTCGCTTTTCAGGAGTGCGAGCGCATGAACATCCTGACCAGCGAAATGAAACGCTCGCTGAAAGAGCTAGACCTCGGTCTAAAGGTAGAAACAAGTCTTTTTTCGTTCAAGTCGTTATTTATTTATTTATTTATTTATTTATTTGACTAGGGCGAATTGACTATCACCGCTGACATGGAGGATCTACAGAGTTCGCTCTTTCTTGACGTCGTGCCGGCGTCGTGGGCCAAGAGAGCGTATCCGTCTCTCAATGGTCTCACCGCCTGGTACGTCGATCTCCTGCTCCGCATCAAGGAGCTCGAAAGTTGGGTTGCCGACTTTCAAATGCCCGCCGTCATTTGGCTGGCCGGCTTTTTCAATCCGCAATCGTTTCTCACGGCGATCATGCAGTCGATGGCGCGCAAGAACGAATGGCCTTTGGACAAGATGTGCCTCCAATGCGACGTGTCGAAAAAGTGGCGCGAGGACTTTACGAGTCCGCCGCGAGAGGGTGCCTACGTTCACGGTCTGTTCATGGAAGGCGCGAGGTGGGACACGCAGACGGGCATGATACAGGACGCGCGTTTGAAGGAGCTCAGTCCACCCGTTCCGGTCATTTTCATTCGAGCTATTCCGGTGGACAAGCAAGAGACGAAGAACGTTTACGAGTGTCCGGTGTACAAGACGAGGCAACGCGGTCCGACCTTCGTTTGGACGTTCAATTTGAAAACGAAAGAGAAGCCATCGAAATGGATTATTGCTGGCGTCGCTCTCCTTCTAAGCGTTTAGAAAATTGTAAGCTTTTGGGGTCCTTTTGGGTTACGGTCTTTTCTTTATATTTTGCTGATTTCTTATTTTTATCAGCTAACTCGTTCGTTGCTTTTGTGATGTGATAATTTTTTAGTTGCGCGCTTTACATTTACACGCGAAGTCCCGGTTCCCGACTTTCACGCCAAGCTTTGCCAGATTCGGCCTCAATCTTGTCGAATCTACCGCTGTTTGACTGCACGGCCGTTGGCACTGTAAAACGAACACGGTCAACACCTTCCAGATAAAGTCTCTTTTCAGCGCAGTGATTTCCCGACGAGAGAAATGTCGTTCCTGTCGCTATGTCGACTGCAGTAGCCGTTAGAAACGACGAGGAGGTCGCTGGGGGAGGAAAACGTAGCTCCGCCTTTGCCTGAAGCTTCTGTGAAGAAGAAAACGGAAAAAGAATGCCACTATAAACGGGAACTGCCTGAGGTCGAAGCTGACCGTCTATGGCTGATTCGGATGACGACGTCAGAATATATTCACGAAGTAAATAGCATATATCCGTTTGTGGTCTATATGTATGGGAGCCTATTGAGAATAATTTGAGTTTCGTTCAAGCGTCCACTGAAAACAAATCTGTTACTGTAGGTATGTTGTAAGTAAGAAAGGATTTTGCTTATATACCTATGTACTCAACCTGCGGCACGTGATTGGTTACAGATTGGCGTGTCGACACGTAAGATTCGATAAAATGATAAAGATAAAGTTTTTAGTTTAGGTAATCTCTAGCTTTTGGGGTCACGATTTCTATGAAGTTGTGTTCGCTTTTCGCGGCGTTATCTTTGCCATGGAAGCCGTCTCAAGACAGCAGAGATTTTCTGTAGGACACACTCAACTCGTAAGCGAATTGAGAACAGAACGATATCTACTGCAATTGATTTTCTATAGGTTGTGTGGGATCAGAATTCTAAGTGAAAAATGCCCGTTTATGTCAATTAGGTAAGAGCGTTATTGGGAAGGCTGTCCTTCCAACTCTCTGTTCTGATAGCATTAACACGTGATAAGCTCGCCCGGGACTTTCGGCTCATCCATTCATTCGGACGTTCGTACAATTGCAAGCGTGCTCGTTCGCACACGGCTGTCAAATTGCCGTTTCAATGTCTTCGAGCCAATGGCGCATCGATTCGGAACGCAAGGGAAGGTGTCTTCGCCCGAGAAAGACTCGTCGGAGAACGAATTCGCGATCGATCGGGTGGATGCATGACGCGTCGCGTCAAGCTCGTCACTCGACGAAAAAGCACGAGAAGAACGATTTCCCGCAGAGAAAAGCACGCATCTCGTCCACCGTTGCTGAGTTGCTGGAGGCAGTGGGGCCTCTTTTCACTCAAAGCTGCATAACTAACGAACTAATTCCTTGGTTTCAACGCCACCAGTTCTCTTTCTTTTTTCAAGGTAATTGGTAGAGATCCCCGCGTCAAATGTTTTGTCGTGTAGTCGTTCCCCCCAATCCGACGAGGCAGACGCAGCCATCCCTCTGGGCCGAGAGCGAAAAGAGGCCGCACCTCTGCCGGGGCGATAGAGCGGCCCTACTCTTGGTGGTATGAGTGATAACTACCATTCCCCACTTGGGCAAGACGCTGTGGGCAAAATCGCGGTCCTCCCGGGTCTTGGGTTAATGACTCCCCCAGTGCCCCGGTGGCGAGGGTACCCCCTTTGGGCCTTAAAGGGGTATACTGAAGGCCTTAACCTGCGGGATGATTGGGTGATCCCACCTCCTTGGAGGCTGGAGGTTAACTCGTCTAATTCGCCCTCCTCCTTGCGGCTTGGGTGATAGTCGCCCTGGATGACATGGGAGTATGTCACACCCCTTGGACCTGGGGGGAAGTTAGGTCCCTGCTCACTCTCCTCAATGGGAGTAAGTTGAGAAGAGGACAAGGAGCGCCTAAGAAGACGCCGAGGACAAGGAGCATTGGATCACCTCTCCCCTCAGTGGGGGAGGTGAAGGCTTGTTTCCCCCATTTGGGGGAGACGAGGAACGCGTGGAGGGAAGACCATAGCTCTTCTCTCCTCGCATCAAAGACCAAGGGTAGACCATTTTTGTTTGATTTTGTACATCCGGGACTTTATTTAATAAAATTTGAACATACTCCTCCCTACATTTACTGCTTTCTGCCCTATCTATCTACGCGAAACTTACCTGCCGGTGGCGCATGCAAGGACGAGCCTGCGCAGGGCTCTCTTGCAGGAGCCCTACGCCTAATTGTATTACGCGCAAAAAAAGGAAATATAAAAAAGCTAATGGTTTTGTGATTTCCGTCTTCGTCATCATCATCATCAGTAATTAGACGGCAAAAACGTGCTGCTTAAAATTTTGTAAAGGTTGAACTCCCCTGCATAAGACTTTGTACCTCATCTGAATGCCTGCCCAGATGAAGATTAGCAGTTCCCAAAGAGGGTCTTACTAAACTAAAGTTTTCTATTTCTCACCGGAATATCCTTCAAGTTCAAAACAAAAAACAGAACTTCCCAATTGGAGGCAAACGGCTGTCTCTGCAATGTGAAAACTCTCTTACGAACGCTACAAAACACACGTGGGTTTTACTTTATTGGCATCTTCAGGGGAAAAAATTCGTGCTTGCAACTGTGCCGAAAGATTCCCGTGCACTTCCGTGAACACCAACGCAAGCATCAGAGCTGTATTCAACGTCGACATAGAACTTTTCCTTGAAACTAGAAACGGTAAATGTAGCCTCCCAAATCATTTGTTGCCGGTGCGGTGAGTCCAAGAGAACACAGGGAACACAGGGATAGAGAGATACGGGGATAGCCAGGTATAAAGGTACAGGAAATAGAAGAATAGAAGAAAACAGGGGTCGGTGTACAGCGTACATAACTGTTCTATATATACCGTTGTACCCTTGCACCCTCTGTATCCCTCTATTTGCTGTTATTCCTCTATTTGTTGTATTCTGTAGCAGGACTTCCATAAAAACTCACCTCAAGTGACCAGACCACTTCCATCTAAAAGAAGAAGCAATCGCCGCGCTTAGATCGTTTTATTCGACCCTCCCTTCCTTGCCTAGCTTTGCCCCGATTCTCGCCACGTGGTGGCTATTCGCGTCGAAAGCGTTCCATAAAACGTCGCTCGTTGAATCGTATGTACAAACTAGTGCAAAGAAAAGAACGAAGTCTCATTTCTCGGGCGGGGCCCCAATAAGAGCTCGCGAACCAACTAGACTAGACTGTGCACGATCCTTATCCAATAGCAGTAGCTAAATTATGAGCAATGCAGTGCTTAGCAACAGCAGATACGCCGCATGCAACGGAAAATGGCCTTCGCGAGCAAGTCGCGCTGAGTAACCGCTTGCGCCATTTTCGGAGCGTCAGCGGAGTCCTTGGACGTTCAGTAATGCACGGAGAATTGCGCCGCCGGCTCGCGGTAAACCTGGGATCCGTGTTTCAGTGCTCAGACCAGCGAATACAGTAGCGGACCGTAGCGCAAGCGGACAAGACGTCTCTGACTAACGCACTCTAGACTTCCGGTCTACACTGTACAAGACTGAGAAAAAAAGTCAAGCGTTTTTCGCTTTAATTAAACGAGTAGATATATTACCAGGTAAACGTTTAGTCTGCCAGACTTGTATTTTTGCAAGCATACAGGTAATACAAAGGACTCATATTTTTCTGTATAAAGAATAACGTGTATTACGAAACAATCCGTTCATGTACCTTTCCCACCACAAAACAAGATGAAGGAATTTCATGACAGACAAAAATCTTCGCTCAAATGCCAACATTATAGGAGTTTCACCAGACTACAAAACATTAATTACGCTTGCCTAAATTGACAATCACTGATAACTTACGCCATTTTTTTCATTAGAATCCGCACCAGATTCAACAAGAAATTGTACAATATCAACGTGTCCACCTTTAGAGCATGTCAAATGTAACAAACTGTTGCCATTTCACTAAGTATTGCAAGATTATTGAGAAATCAACAAGACAATAAAGGTCTATCACCTTAAATTTCAAAGAACACCCCATCTTCACAAGGCGTTTCACGACGACGAGAAGCCCACTTTGGCACGCATATGCCAAAGGAGTAAAGCCACTCTAATTCGATACAAAATAAGATCAATTTTTTTATTTTTGACATACGTTATCTATTTCATTGTAATCGCTCCACTCTCGATTAAAAATTGCGATACGTCATCGTGTCCATTTTCACAGGCCAAGTGAAGTAAAATTTGATTAGACTACGGCACATTGACAAAGGAAATATACTATTTCAAAACAGAGAGAGTTTTTAGACGCACCCTATTCTTCTGATTGAAAGAGCACACATCCAACTTGGCAAGTAAACGAACTATTGACAACAACCCACTGCGGAAAGCATTCATTAGAGGAGTGCATCCACTCTGCAACGTTATACGAATAAATGACAAAAGCAAATAAAACAGAAAAAATTCTTACATAATCCTCATCGTTCACGCTGATTCCAAAATCGATTAGACAATGTGCCACTTTAGCTCCACGACAAGTTTTGCAAGCCAAATGCAGAACGTTCTCTCCAGCCTTTAATTAATAATAATGCCACATCAAATTCTCTGCGGAATATAACACAACCTTGTTTTTCGTAAGCAAATCCCACTTTCGCGTTTGAAGTAGCGTTTTTACTGTGATCGCGTCACCGCCTCTAAACGCTTACATCAACGACGTTTCCATCATCTGTAGTTAGAACAACGTTAGATGTCAACTGATTACAATATTGCATACATCATCTGCTTCTTTCGGATCCATCCCCCATTCCTTCATTAAATACTCCGCCGTTGACGTGTGTCCATTTCCACAGCTCAGATGAAGACCCGATTTTCCGCCCTAAAATTGCAACCCAAACGAACGCTTTAGTCGCTTTTAACATTGTACTGTATTGTATACCTTATCTTTTGCTCGCCAATTACAGCCTCTTTTACACAGAAGCTCGACGACTATCTGCAATCCTTTTTTGCAGGCGACAAGAAATACGGTCTCTCCATCCTAAAATCAGCAAACGAACATCAGTAAGAGTCGTAAAAATCATAGCTAACAAACATTGTTGATTGATTCCAATCCAAAGGCGTTTCTTTGTGGAGATGGCTCCTGGCAAATTTCAATTAATTAAATACGGACAACTCTCACACGGAGAATTCAATCTCACAACTGACGCTGATCCGAGTCCAACGTTTACGTTACAATCGTCGAAGAAATTTTCAATCAAGTAAAAAAACACTTTCTGTTTTGAACACGCGAGCGACAAATGAAGAGCGTTATTTCCCCACTGCACAATCCAATTATACATATTGCTTTTCCGCTTTATACAATAACCTGATCTCTGACTGATATCTTGCAACGTTTTTTCTGCAGCCATTTTACTAAAATTTTAGTTCAACGTTGCCACCTTTGACAGCACTCAAAAACGGCGTAATTCCGACCTATCAGAATCACTTATAAATTACTATGACGATTATGGATGTCTCTACCTCTGCTTTCTGTTCCAAATCTAGACCGTGTTCATTTATATACCTTCGAAGTATCACAGTAATTGAATCCTTTAGAGACAAGCCAATCCATTGCTTCCGTCTTACCTCCCAAACATGCCAGATGCAATGCACCTAATCCCATCTTATTTAATAAAAACATCACAGTCTCTGGTTTGTTATCAGAAGAATTATTCCATGCTTGCATCCCTTCTCAACTACATATCTCATGATTTCAACATTTCCAGCCTCACATTAAACCAAGAAAGGAGTTGTTTTCCACTATGACAAATATATAGCGACTTGTGACACATATTATCATTACAAATCTGGTTACATAATCCTTGGCTTCAATAATAGCGCCACGGTTAGCTAATAATTTGACCACATTTAATTTGTTCAACTTGCATGCCCAATGTAAAGGCGTTTTTTCGTTCTATTAGGATCAATCAATGGTGCAAATTAATTAATAAAGCTATCCTTTACAAACCTTATCAGCTGCTTCAAGCAGTGCTTTGTTGTCGAGAAGAATAGAACAAATCTCAACATTTCCTGATATCATCACAGCCACAATGAAGAGCGGTGACACAATACTACACCAAAAAATCATAAATCCGATCTATCATACTAGGAACACTACTACTTTGTTTTTTAGATTAACGTTGCATTGTTTTTCGACGAGCTTTTGCACAATTGATACCAGCCCGAATTGGCTGGCATAGAGCAAAGTTCTACCTCCTTTCTGTATGATCATACAGTTCATTACTAATCCCGTTTCTCCTATCTTCTTTTAGATTCAATATTTGCTCCCAAATCGATCAAAACTGCGGCGATCTCTTCCTTTCGGAGCCAGCAAGCCAAATGAAGAGCTGACACTTCGATCTGCGTAAAGAAAACTCGATTGCCAACGAAGAAAAGTGCTGAAACTGAGATCAACATTGTCAGCGTCCACCAAAGGTCCTCTGCTGTCGACGGAAATTCCTAGTTCGTCGATTAGGCGCTTCACTTCGATGTGATCGCCACTTCTTAGGGCCCGGAAGAGGACGATTGGCCCACAGAGACTGGAGAGAGAAGGGACGCCTCTTTTCGTGCCCATCGCCCTTTTTCTCCGGCCCCGTCCAGACTGGTAAACGCCACCCGTCTATTGTTTTTGATCACTCGTTCCGTTCGATCACGTGAGTGGGTCCAAGTAGACACACTTTGATTCCTACAAAATGTATCCTACTGATCATCAACGCCAATTCACCTTCCTGAAATAATTTCGAAATCGTCCCCTCCCCAGCCATCCATGCACACGTTCATATGATTGTCATGTAGGCCTAACTTCTATTTTTCCTATTTTCCTATTAATTCTCTACTCAACCAGAAATCCGCATGTTTCTTTCACAGTGCACGTCAGCTTTGTGTACATTTTTTCATACGTTTCATAGTGAGGAAGATCAAAGACGATTGAAACTGAAAAAAAAACGGTCCGGATTGCCTGATCTTGCCTTTTGATAATTTTAATAAATATTGCGCTTTGTTACAGTATTAGAGTAAATCGAAATTGACATGATTCGTGTGCCTTAGCAGCCTATTCTAATTTCACCTCTCATTTC